>NW_017716678.1:0-35173 GCF_001865875.1 Lupinus angustifolius
ATGAAATATTATAAGTGTAGATACCTTCAGGCAATTTCTGATTTGATGAAGGGACTGAATCAGAATTATTGCAACTTAAGTAGTAACCGCTTCGGGGTTACTTTTATGGGTTATGGTCCCCATTTGTAGAGCAAAAAGGTTTTAAGGTGTAAGGTTGAGGATAATAAAGGTGGATTAGGATAGTGTTATCCATAGGGATAAAACACTATCAAGTTATCCACATCAAGAGATAAGGCAACTCTCCTCATAAGAAAATCACTCTCACCAAAAGGAAAACTCTCAAGCTTTTGCCATTCTGATTCCCCTCTAGAGAACAAAAGTAAAACCATCAAGTGCTCTAACATTTGGAAGATCATCACACCCTCATACCTTCGAGATTCCATATGGCTAATCAAGGTATGTTCTTCATCTTCACCATGAAATCATTTGGGGTTATATTTGTCTAGATCAATAATATTATAAATATAATATTTTTTGATATTATTAAGTATATCTCACATAAATCAAACTTTAATATTTTGGTCTTTTTAGAATCTAGCAAGCTCCTGTAACATTTGATTAACGTCTTGTTAATATTATAAATTTAATATGGAAACCGACATTTTGAACTAAAAAAAATTCAAAAAATTTTGGTCTAGACTCTAGAGTTTGCGCAATCATCGCTCCCTGCAGTAGTTAGTTATTTCATGGAAGCTGCAATGTTTCGCAGCCATGCACAAGAACATTGAACCTACCCGCCCACCCTCTCTCTCTTACATAAATTTCATTCCATTTTATAATGAATAATATTATTTTGAGGATTAAACTAACAACTTTCATTTATTTTTAAATTTTTATATGATTTTGTTAAGATGCATGATAAATTATTAAATATGAAGAAAAAAGAAATATATAATTTAATTTGTTGTAAAAAATAATAAAATTTAGATTATTCAAATAACATAAGTTGTTTTTATCTTATAGAGTAGAGTATACACGTGCTATCTGCAAAGTTGACCATAGCCCACGTGTTTTTAATAAAGAATGCTTCTAGTCTTTGCCAACACTACGAGAAAGCAACACCAACCACCATATATATTCACGTACGATTACCACTGACAATTGTCCATAGGGATTTGAAAACTTATTTATTCTTATTATTTTATAAAAAAAAATTGGTATTATTAAGAGTATCCTTCATTCTATTAGATAGGAGCTAGACAAATTTACACAACTAATGTATTTTGATCGATTTATTACAATTTTGGTGTAACATTTTAAAATATTACTTGCACTTTTCACTAAACTCGTGGATAGTACGCACAATACTTTTTTCCTTTTAAAATCGTGGACACCATCTACACTTTTACTTTTTCTCTCTCTTAAAGTTGTGGATGGTATCCACAAGTTCACTTTTTCAATTTTTTATCCCCTAAAGTTGTGGATAGTATCCAAACTTCACTTTTCAATTTTCTCTCTCCAATTCTATAAGTTGATGGGACATTCTTGACCGGCAAATATACTAGAACATTGCTAATAGCAAGTTCACAAGATGGTAACAAAAGTATCTTTCTAGTTGCATTTGCCATTGTTGAAAGAGAAACGAAGAAAACTTGAGAGTAATTTTTTTTATAACCTTAAAACTTTTGTTACCCCACAACCAAACATATGTATAATATCAGATATGGGTACAAGGTTGTGGGTGCACTTCGTATGATTTTGTTTTAATTCATTATGTATATCATCCCAGGGGTTGAAAAAGTAAAGTTGTGGATACCATCCATAACTTTAGGGAGAGAAAATAAAAAAAGTGAAGTTGTAGATACCATACACAACTTTAGGTGAGAGAAAGTGAAATTGTGGATGGTGTTCACAATTTTAAGAGAAAAAAAGTCATGTGCGTATTATCCACGAGTTTGTGAAAAGTGATAATGTTTTAAAAATTACACCAGAACCGTAATAAATAAGTCAAAATACACTAGTTGTGTAAATTTGTCTAAGGAGCTAATCCCTTTCATAGTGCATGACTGTCTCTCCCAACAAAATTGCTCTCAAGAATCAAACTCTTGACCTTATGGTCATTTTGTGATGTAGTGAGATCTTACACTACTAGGTTTACATATGCTTCCCACTTCTTTGTGTCACTCTATGTGCCAGAAGATATAATTGATCAGAAAAATATTTAATAATTGTAATTTCAACTTAAATATTTTTTTTAACCAATCAGATGTGATAATATATGAAGTGATACAAAAGTGAGACAACAAATGTGCTCTCTATACTACTAGACCAACACCTTATTGGATTATTATTTTATAAGATAATAACAACAGTATAATATATGCATTGATAATGTAAATATTTATATACAGTTAGTACATCATTCATCACTCATTTATATTATTTTATTTAAATGTTAATGATAATTAAATTAAATAATGAATGATAATATAAAAAACTTTTACTAGTACATATATATTTTTCTCTAATAAGAATATATAATTTAAATTATAAATGGATTCAATAAAAACAATAAAGAACAATCTGTATATCTAAGTTTTTCACATGGTCATTATATTTATGAACCATTTTTATCATTTATATATGGAAAATGATATACTCTCATACTAAATCTTTCTACTCATAAGAAAGTAACATATATTATAAGATGATACTTTATTTATTAATAATTAATTTATAAAGTACATATATCATTTTCTTGTAGGTACGAGAGTTAATATAAAGATTTAATATGATAATATAATATTACTCTTTATATATACTATTTATTTATTTAAGTGTCAATTTTAACTAACACATAAATAATTAACTAATAAAAAACTCTTTACACTAATTATTTTCTCATGATAATGGGCATGGCATAGGATGAAATAGACACAAAAAGAGGGTGATTAATGTCTTTATCATAATGATGGAGCCGCCTCACAATTCAACCTTAGACTCTTACGCCCTTCTCTATTCCAATTGACTCAAACATCTCCACGCTGCTGAATGTTGATAATAATCAAGCAACTTTTATATTTTTCAACCTAATTTTTATTTGTGTTTAATATCTATGTATACATTTAGTTCATCATATCCTACATTTTTATTTAATAATCAATAATAATTAATATATGAATGATATATTAATGGTATAAAAGATAATCATATATATTAAATCTTTTATCTTATTTATTGTGTTTCACTTTGGTCAGTTTTTACACTTTTGATTACCCTCCTTATTAACTATTAATAATAATATTAGGAGCAAAATTAATCACTTTTGCTGATGATATTTTCTTGAACTTTTTTAAAAAGACAATTCATATGATGGTTTCTGCAAAAGATTATTATAGAGTAACAACGGAGGGAGTATAAACTATAAGTAATCATGTGTATTGGATAATTAATAGTTTAACCATTGATAGGGATTAAGAGCTATTTTTGGGGATGTTTATTATAAGTCATTGTTGGATGACCTTCAAATAATTATCGTACTTAACGGTGTAGATTTTTTTTCCTTGGGTAGTATCTTTTCCATGGTCTCTTATGGCCTTATCTGTTCCTTTTCGGTTGGTTTTTAATGCCTTTATTTTTTTTGTTTTTTCTCTTTTGATTGGTCTCTGGTTGTTTTTTTGTGTTTTTTGGTAGGGAGTTTCCTATGGTTGCTTTAATTCTAGGATGCGTGCCAACGGACATTAATTTCCCCTTAAGCAAGGTTTCGGGTTCGAGTCGTGTAGATGGAAAAATGTGTGCTGAGAGAATTAGTCTCACGTACTTGTGGATGTTCCCGACTCGGATAGGATTGCCTTCAATACGAGGATAGATGTGTGAAACCAAAAAAAAATTCTAGGATGGGGTTCTGTGGTATTTTTGGTAGTCTTTTCAGTTTGAGAAAGTTCTTCTCAAGTATTTCATCCTATTATTAATAAATTCATTTTGCTTAAAAAATAGATTAACCATTGATTATACCTATATCAATTAAATAATTGATTAGTCAAATAATACATTCAACATCTAAGACATTTATTCATTATTTTGGTATAATTAATGATATCTTTTACCTTATGGTTAAGAAATATTAAATTATTCTACTTTCCGGCGTGTATGGTTATCTCTCCCAATAAATGTTGTTCATATGAGTCGAATATGTAACACTTTAACCTATTTATGGATCAAATAAGATCTTACACTACTAGATCAATGTTTTTTGTACACATTTATTGATTATAAATAATCATATCATTACCTAAATTAATGGTGAACAATAAGAACATTCTTTAAGAAATCTAATAAGGTACATTTACTAAAAATGACATATTTAAGATTTTGATAAGTATTAGACTTGAAATTATAATATTATTCGAGTTTAATATCTATGTGTCGTTAGTGTAAAAATTTATACATAGTTAATGTATCATATATTATTCATTTGTCTTATTTTATTATTTAAAAGTCAATGATAATTACATATGAATGTTGGATGATGCAACCACAATGTAAAACACTCTTACATAGTTAATATATACATATTTTCTCATATTAATTTATGGAATTTGTATTTCATAAACAATGTCTACCCATGTTAAATAAAATTAACAATGAAAATAAAGTTTATAGTGAAAAAAGTCATGACTTGATAATTTTTTGTAAGTAAATTTTAATCACGTTTCACACAAACACTGTTTTTGACCATTTTCTTACGACACCGTTCCACTGCATATATACCACTTTAGACTTTCATCATAATATTCGATGTATGTAACCATTATATATTTATATGTGTCAGAACAACATTAAGAGCAACCCCACTATTTATATTAGTCCAACTTTTCTTTCTACCTATAACCACATACACATATATAGTGAAAAATCTTAGAATTGTGTTACTTAATTTCAATGGAGAATTATCCCATTTTGTTCCCTTGTCCTTCTTCTTCTTCTAGCTACCAGATTTCAACAAGTGTTGTGGGAAGTTCTCATCATGGTTTTAATGGAATGAATAATGGTCAAAGTTCAAATGCATTCTTGGGGTTGAGACCTAGTGATGAGATGGATCATGATGATAATCATCATCAGGGGAGAGCAGAAGTATCTCATGTGATAAGTGAAAGAAGCATAGAAGTGAGCGATGAAGTTGGTAATTCGAGTAATAATAAAAAGAAAGGAGAGAAGAAGGTTAAGAAACCTAGATATGCTTTCCAAACTAGGAGTCAGGTTGATATACTTGATGATGGATATAGATGGAGGAAATATGGTCAAAAAGCTGTTAAGAACAACAAATTCCCCAGGTTAGTTCAATTTTCATGTTCATAGCTAGTAGTTCTATTTTTCATTTTCTTGATCTTGTTTTACAGGCCAATACAAGAGGTAATTAATCAAACCTGCCAAGTTTGACTTTATACAAACGTGCTTAATTGAACTAAGAATATAACAATCCACTCTATTATATTTGGTGTTTTAAATTATGATTTTAATATACATAAGGTAAAATATGATGTAACTTTTATCATGGTGTAATTTTCACTTTCATTTAATTTTTATAAAAAATATATAACCCTAAATAACTACCACTAACACATTCATTAACCATATCTCTTAACTTAAAATGAATATTATCATAAATAAAAAAAATATAATATAAAGTACACAAAACACTATAAATATATTATAATTCTAAAAAAATAAAATATATTAAAATGGAATATGAAGTACCATACAATATTAACTGGTAGACACAAAGTGCCTGTACACACTAGTCATAATAATGTAATACTACAATTCTGATTAATAAAATTACTACAATTCTGATTAATAAATTTACTACAATTATGATGTTATTGAAAAACTATGATATAATCCTTAGTTGCATTAATGTGATTTGATAACACATCATAATTACATAATTATAAGTTGATGTAGCATCATACTATTATGTTATGTTTGTATCATAATAATTAAAGTAGACTCAAGTATCTTTATAATAATTAAAGTAGACTCAAATAATACATTTACATTCGTTTATCAAAATAAAATATCTCTTTATATAAAGAGATATATTATCTCCTACAACCATTAAAGTTATGATATATATCTTATTTAATAATTTTTTATAAAAATATTTCTAAAATTAAATAAAACAGTACACGTATTATATTTTTATGAAGGAATTATTTTCTTAAATGAGGAGATATTTATTGTCTTTCTTTATATGCCAGTACATTTGTTTTATCTTAGATTATCTTAGAATTCAAGAAATTTCAATATCTAACTACAACGGTCAACAATGCTTATAAAGTATTTCATTTCAAGTAGTATTAAAAAATGATTTCAAACCTACAAGACCCTACCATATTTATGTATCTTAAACCCTTGAATTATGAATTCTTAACCCCACCATATTTATGTTAGGTAATAAAAAAGGAAAGAAGATTCTAGGAGTTCTAGTTCAATTGTTTCTCATCTAACCCCTCTTTCTCTTTAACTTCTCTTTGCTGACATATTTATATGGTCAAATCAAAAAATAATAATGGAATAAAACCAAAGTAGAAAAATGAATCATATCTATGCATCCATGCGTGCACGCAATATAGTTTATAATCTTACTTTATAGCTATTATCCGATCATGCAGATCTTATAAAACATGAAAGGGCCATACTAGAAAATTGTTTGTGATGGAGTTGCTTAAAATATTCGAGAAATTACTTGAATTGACAAATTTTAAAGTAATACAATAATTGACCCAAACAACAGTAAAAACTACAATATTGTGAATAATAATGAATAAATCCACCATGTTGATCTCTTTCATCATTATCAATGGTGTTGTGTGCTGTTTTATCTCTTTCATCATTATCAATTGCTGGCTTTCATATATAAATGATGATTTCATCATACAGAGATATGATATAGGGTTGTTGGGCTTAACTGTTATAGGAAGAAATTCAATCTCAAAGTTATATGACCTACGAGTTGGTTAAGTCATAATTTTTTCATATATCAAAGTTATCAAAAGACAACTAATATATTTTTTATAAAATTGACATCTTGACTAACTAAAATAATTAGATCATATCTCGATACAACTTAAACAATAGTTCAATCAATTTGTCTATTAGAAAAATATGGACAACTTCTAGATTCTTCTTCATTTTCTCAAATTTAAAATATATCATCCTCCCTTAAACTTGTTTTTTCATTCTGAATATTTCCTTTTAACTTTAGGAACAAGTTCACTTTGAGTGACTTTGTGAAAATGTATCTTACTTGATTTTCTAAAGTGCAATACTCCCTCACAATTTCTTATCAAATTGAGAATGTAGTGATGTTTAATGTCAATGTATTTATGTCCATAGACACAATTCTTAGTCAGAACAAGTATCGATTTGTGATTATAACTCATTCTTCTCAATTTCATGAATTTCTTCATACTTTGTTTTGTCTCTACCATTAACGAATATACCTTTCGATTTGGATTATACTTTGTTTTGTACACACAATTGATTTTGACTTAATGTTTACCTTCTCGAAGTGTTCTTGATTCTTCTGACTCATTCTTCTCAATTTCATGAATTTCTTCATACTCGCTAGTTATTAATCACAACATCAAATGTTTTCCATATACCAATATTGATTTATCAACTACTTTAAAACAATTGTTTCTACATGATGAACTCGGTTTGCACATGTACTTGCTATCACTTTGATACAACTAGCTATGATATTGATGATGGCAATAAAAAAAAATTAAAGTAATTTACTGTTCTGAAATTACAATGCTATGGAAAGAAAATATGAAGGCTCAAAGAACAAAATTCTTTCGACACACAAGTTTACTTTAACCTTTTTTCCTCTATGTTATTGTATTTTTTTACAAGGACATTGCAATTACAAGATCTCCTATTTATAGAAAAAATTTAAATAACAATACTTTGGATAAGATTGAATAATAATCCTGGTATATTAAAAAATTTAAAAGACAACTAACACACTTTTGATAAGATTGAAATTTGACCAACTAAGATAATTAAATCATATATAGATATAACTTAGAAATAATTATCAATCTAATCTTTTGACTAATAGATAAAGAATATTCAACAATTAATTTATATATAGATGCTTTCTTTAATTTGCAACTTTACAAATCTAACAGTGATACTAATTCAGAAATGCTATAAAAGATATAAATAAGTAGAGTACAATAACAATTAACGCATGCATATGAGTGAAATAATATACTTATCTTTTTTTGTACCTTCACAAACTAGCCCTATTTATACTTATACATTACACTAGTTACCTATCCATGAGAAATAAGAGGTGATGAATATAATTAATAGAATAAAATATTGTATATTATGGAGACAAATCAATAATCTTCAAAGGATATTATTTGAATTTGTTTCTATAATATACTATATTTTGTTTAATTTCATTACACTTATCACCTTTTTTGGATCACACTTTTTTTCTGGTCATGGGTAGTAGGTTCATGCATGTACAAAAAAGATAGAGATGATTTGTATATTTTCACTAACTCATACATACGTGTGAGTAGTATAATTTATTCTAGAATTTAAGATGTTTAAATCACAGTAGTATAGTTATGGAAATACATGGTCTAAACAAAAGTATATATTGATTTAATTGCTATTGTATGCAGGAGTTACTACCGATGCACTCATCAAGGGTGCAATGTGAAGAAACAAGTCCAACGCCTAACAAAAGATGAAGGTGTAGTAGTGACTACATATGAAGGAGTGCACACTCACCCAATTGAGAAAACAACAGATAACTTTGAGCATATTTTGAGTCAGATGCAAATATACACTCCCTTTTGAATACTCATTTCCACATAAAAAAATGAAGAAACTCTAGTTTAATTCCTATTTTAATATAGAAATAAAAGTTGTGACAGTAGAAGTAAAAACTCTAGTTTGGCTTAACACTTCTTAGACAATCCATTTCTTATTTTTATTGCTATATTAGGTTATGTAAATTGAGCTGTGCCCAGTTTGATATTGGTGACAATATATACAGGTAATTTATATCTTTATTATTGGTAGTTATTATTATAAATTACCAACGCAGATTTCATGCTTTTGTGGAGATCAAGATCAATACTAAAAATCAGGATGGTATTTTAAAATATAATGCATTTCACAATTATAGCCATAATATTATGGTTTTGATGCTTTCTACAATGGCATCAGGGCTGCATTATCCATATTTTTTCACAATTGTGATGATAAACACAATGCAACTGTAATTTAAAACAACAGTTAGGATTATAAAAAATGGTAAGATTGTTCTTTGGTTCTAGCCATATGTATATTACAAAATAATCTTACTATTGTGTCAAAGCTTATCCTCTTATTATTGCATTGGTTAGAAAATAAAGCTCTAAATTATTTAGTAAAAAACTCATTATTAAAAATTTTATAATCAATCACAAAAAATAACATAACTATGTACTATTATTATGAAAAGGGCAGAAAATTACTTAGTAACTACACTTTTGACTTAAATAATTTGGACTTTCATTATTCTAACAAATGCAACAAGTAGGAGTTTCATTATTCTAACAAATGCAACAAGTAGCACATTTTTTAGAACACTTCCCAAGAAAAATACCATGAGTTTCATTATTCTCTTATACGAAAATTTTGTTGGTCAAATAACATGGGCAGGGCAAGCTGATTACGGCCTATCCAACCTTACTTGAGTGCTTCAATGTCTAAAGTGACAAAACTTATTAGTTGATTATTGACCACCATGTCAATAGTCCTCTAAAGTACTCTTCTCCTAAAGTAAATAAAACTATTGAATTTGATCTTAGTTTCTTAGCGATGAAGAAAAGAAGGAAATTGAAAGAGTAAAAGTGAAGAAAAGAATTGAACTTTTATTATTGAATTTATTCTACACACAGATTAAGTGTAGAGAACTTATACAATAGAAAAATTAATAGTTGCTTGGATATAAGGTAGCAAACGTTTAAAGTAAAACTAATCATAACTACCATAACCGAAAATTATATGAGAATGGGTCATCTTTAACACCCCCTCAAGCTGGAGAGTGAATACCATTAACTCTAAGCTTGGGTATAAGGTAGCAAATGTAAAAAGTCAGATCTGGAGTTTGGAAGAACCACCAAAGTGTTGAAAGAATGATTGTTTCTTTTCTTTAAGCAAGATACTCAATTGGAATACCATCTTGGTTTCTTGGAATGATGAAATATGAGCAACTTTGCTAAAGAAAAACAAGAGAAAATGGAGATGAAATATGAGCAATTTTGCTCAAGAATAACAATAGAATAATATGAGCAATATTTGCCTCAAGAATACTGAGAAGAATTAAGAGAAATGTTGACAAAATTTGCTCAAATATATCAAGAAGAATTTAGAGAATAATAAAGAAAAAGTAACAGAGTGATAAGGATAATTTCTTGCAAAACTTGTAACTTAGGCTTGCTGCAAGAGGTTACCATTATAGAAACCTTGAGGAAAAGGTTATGGACTTGAGAAGCAAATTAAAGCAAGAAAGTAGGTCACTTCCTACTATTTCAGCTCAATCTTCTTCATCTAAACAAACAACAGCTCAAGAATCCATAACAAATAAGAAGCCACCATTGAATCCTTCGAAATCAAGGTTGTCACTGAGAAGAATAACTAATTTTTTTGCCTTCATCACCTCCTTAAACTTGTTTGATGAGAGGGAAAAGTTTCTTGCAATTCTTGGTGAGATGCGCCAAATTCTTGAACCACGACTTACTGCAGCGGAAAAAAAAGAAGAGGAAATCAACATAGCATGAAAAGCTGCTACTAAGAATCTCATACCAATATTCCAAGAATTGTAATGTTGCCGCATGGTTCTGGATCTATTTATCTCCCGACAAGGGTGTTGGATCTTTGGTTTAGGCAACAACCAAGAAAGAAAAAGATGAAGAAAATGGAGGGGATATAATGGACGAAATAATTGAATGAAATTTGGTGATGATTATTAAGGAAAATATATGAGGAATAGATATATTGCTCTGATATCATCTTCATTTCTTAGCAACCATGCAAGAAACAAAAGAAGGAAATTGAAAGAAAAAAGAGAAGAAAGTAATTGAACTTTTATTTTTGTAATTCATTCTGCACAAACAAAGTGTAAAGAATTTTTACAATGGAAAAATTAGTAGTTGCTTAAAACCAAAGCTACCATTTAAAGTAAAACTAATCCTAACTACCATAACAAAAAATTATCTAAGAATGAGTCATCTTTAACATTTGATGAATGATTTAGATCATTAAGAAAGATTTTATTATCATATACATAAAAACCAAATATCATGTAGATATAAAATATAGCATGTTCATAAAAATATAGGTATGAAGAATAGAGATCAAAATATGTACCAAATATCAAAAAGTTAAATAGGATGGTTTCATACTTGAGACGAAAAAATGATTCATGTCCATGAACTCTTTTCTTTTTGTTTCTTTTCAGAGATGATGTAAAAGTTGAAGTTTTAAAGGAAGACACAATACGGATATTGAATTGTGTTACTTAACTATTTTCTAAAAACTCCATTCAAATTAATTTCACTACCAATCAAAATAAACAAATGATCAAAAATCACTTAAGGGCAGATAAAAATAGTTTGCCACTAATATAGTAGGAAATATTAAAATGTTTTGTAAATTGGTTTTTTCAACCTGATCTATCTCCGTTACTCTCAACACTAAATGGAGGATTTCCTTCTTTCATCACTGATTGAAAGATACTTTACTATTACACTGAGTAGTACATTTATAAACCAGAAAAACTCTCATCCCATATAGGAAATGTTTTAGATTGTTCTTGAATTAAAAAACATAAATAAGAGTAAGTGTTTATGGTTTTTTATTTATTTTGAAGGTATTAGGATGATAAATTAATTAGAAAAACTAGGCAAGTTGTATATGTTCAAATGGTGGTCGAAATTCATGAGAAAAAAGAATTACCAGTGGTTTTGTGAAGACTTATTTCTATTGTTATGGAACAAAATAAAAATTACAAAATAATAGAAAATGGAAGAAACATGAGGTGGTTTTAAGGGCGCTATATTCGGTAGGAGTGATAAGTCTCTAGAAAGCTACAAGATACAAATCTTGTTATATGTGATAAGCAACATAAACTCAAATTTTCTTGTTAAATGTTATTATCTCATTTATTCAAGTTGCTACATAGGGGAGCCACATCAAACAAAAAGACAACCTCCAAAATGACAATAAGTTTACAAAAGTTAATGGATTGTCTAAAGCTAAGCTTCCTAAGTGAGAAAAGTGATTGAAGGGAAGATGGTGCACCACTTGAACAAAGAAATGGTTGTTAGATATGCATGTAAAAACCTCCAAAGTGTGTATTACCACATTAATCTTTAGGTTCGATTCACCCCCACCAATTTAAGTATATTGGATGCAATGTGGATGAATAGCGAATCCCCTTCATGATACTTTGGAAAATCTTGATATGTTTTGTACAAACATAACAAGTGTATCTTTCAATAGTGGTTTACAAACTTATTTTCCTACACTTCTCTCATGCATTAGAGAAATGGAGAGAACAATATATAACCAACCAATTGTGATAGCCTAGCGGCAGCTATGTTTGCTAAGTATCGTGTCCTTGGTTCGAATCACAACGGATGTAACAAAAATCACTAAACGTGGGATCGAACCCACAACCATAAATCTATTGCCTACACATACAACCACTACGTCAAACAACACTTTGTTTCATAAACCATCCAAAACTCATATATACTCATCCGTGAATTCAAATATTTTAGAAATATCTTTCACATCCTAGGATAATGAAATGATTAGTTGAAAAACTAAGCAATCAACCACATTTTGGAGCCATCCACCAAAGCCATTTATCTAAAAGGGAATATATGAAAATAGGAAAAAATATAAGAGAATACATAAAGCAAACCTAGCTAGTATATGGCCATATTGTGTAAGAACTAATTAGGTGTGGATCGGTTTGCTTAGAATAATGTTGGTATGATTATTGTTCTCCTTATCCTATTCAAATGTAATAGTTAGTTGTGCATTGGTTCAGAAGGGTGCTCATAAGTAGAATTGAGCATAGGCAGAGTAAGGCTTGTCCTTTATCCAGTCTTGCTAATCTGAAAATTGGTCAATTAAATAATTAATTTGGGTTGTCACCAACAAGTATAAAAGATTATCGAATCCACAAGGACTTGTTTGATACTATCCTTTCAAATAAAAATTGTTATCTAAGTTGGTTTTGAAAAGGGTTTTGGTTGGTTTGTTTGATAAGCTAATTACTACTAATTGATTAAACTATTTGGAATAAACATGTTGGCTTGAACTTTACTACTCACTATTAATACACACTTGACTCGAAAATGCTAATTTATTTAGCGATGATTTTTTCATACAAAGGACCTCAATGGTCCTAAACGCTAATGTCTTAGTCAATTTAATAGTTTATGCAATAATGCTCTATGTCTAATAACTTTTCATACAAGATTAAGAATTATAACTTACAAAATCATACATCTTTGTCTAGTAGTCTATGCATGTGAAATTGAGTTAAATAAAACACCTCAAGATGAAGATAAATGAGCTGATAAATATAAAATAGTTTTATGTCTAACAACTAAGTTAACAAGATGAAGATAAATGAGCTAATAAATATACATCTATGTCTAGTAGTCTATATAAACTAGTTTGATAGTTATTCAGTTATTGAATTAACTCTATGTCTAGCAACCAAAACAACAATATGCATAAAGTGATAAATTGATATATATAGTAGTTATACCAAATTGATGAGTTGAATAAAGTCAGAATTACAACATGGATTACTCTAATATATTTGTTCAAAATTCATACAAAAAGGTGGTCAATCTTAAAGTAAGTATGCATTAAGCACATAAATAAGTAATAAGAATCAAAACATATTGGAATAGCTTAAATTTGAGTCAAAGTGTATACATCACGATCATCTTACATTCAATCCTAACAAGGAAGAGGTTTAGCTACACCTTATCATGGTAACTAACACATGAAGAGAAATACTAAGCTCCGAGCGGAAGAAATTATCTCCTCAAAGAATATAGATTGACTCCTATAACCTTCCCTATTGCTTCTACATCTCAATCCAAGCTAAACCTCCCTAAAAACTAAAATAAATTGAGTACAAAGTGTTCATATTCGAATATATCTTTACAAATCCAAGTTAAACCCCTTTAATAGTGTTGGGGATGTTTGAAATATGTTATTATATAAAGTCCCACATTGCCTAGCATTAGAATAGAGTTGAATATCAATGTTATATATTGGACTAAGGTCCATTGTTATAACATGCACCAGATATAAGCACCAAATAGAAATACCTAATGAGTAGGTGGGCCCATGGGTGTTCTAGGGTTTGTAATTATTATTCTCTAATAATATATTGGTAGCCGCTCAACGCTCTTGGGGATGTAGACATGATTGGCCGAACCCCAATACCAAATTCTCTTATTTCTTACCCTCTATTTATTATGCCCTTTATTTGATTACTTGTGTCCAACACTAAGCAATAATCACTTTCGTTGCACCAACAATTGGTATCAGAACCAATTGTTAGATGACTCTTAACCCAGGCGCCAAATAATGGCTAAAGATAGTGAAGACATGCTGGCTAGATAAGGTGCATCAAATGTACTATGCAAGGATAAAGTAGATGAGTTGAAGGAGAAGAAAACATGACAGAACTGTGGTGGGGGCAATATATATTGATTCAGAACCCTGAAATTCTTGTACTAGGTTAGGATCAAGGTGGAGATAGGGACTAAGGTATTGAGTTTGGCCTTGAGACATGGGTATTGGCTTGGATGCATGAATATGACATATGCATTGGTTAGCATTGACACAAGGTGTGTTGTGGTATATTCCTTATGGTGGAGTAAGGTAGTTCTTTTGAACTAGGATTGTCATAGTAGACAATGGTGGTAGCGGTTGAGGCTTTACAAGGAAGCTCCAAGGTTCAGTTTGATTGAGTATTGAAGAGGACGATTGTTGGTGAACTTTTGTGTAGAGGTTCCATATATCGAAAGACTTCCTAGCACTAGGTGGCTAAGCAGCATGTTCCATTAGATGGTGGTACATGAAGTTGTACTACAAGTTTGGAGAGTTAGGCTCTTGGTAACATCGTCAAGGATACTCAGAAGGTCTACGTTGTAGGAGAGCAGTTGAAGAGAATTAGGCATTGAGCAAGGTGGAGTCATATATTCGCTAAGGTAGAGATTCTTGTGTAGATTTCCTAAGGAGCGAGATATTCATCTATTTCAATCAAGGTGGAGATTGTTGAGGATGTTTGAAATATGTTATTATATGAAGTCCCACATTGCCTAACATTAGAATAAAGTTGAATATCAATGTTATATATTGGACTCAATTCATTTGTTATAATGTGCACCAGATATAAGCACCAAATAGAAACACCCCATGGGTAGGTGGCCCCAAGGACGTAGGCATAATTGGTTGAACTCCGTTACCAATTTCTCTTGTTTCTTCTCCTCTATTTATTATATGCCTCTTATTTGATTGCTTGTAGCCAACGCTGTGCAATGATTGCTTTCGCTGCACCAACAAATAGTATCATAATTCTGGTTCCACGCTCAACACATTGCCTCTGTGCTTAGCCCATCACTTACACGAGCCCAACTCGACCTTTTAGCACACCTCTTGTGTGAGCATACCTCTCTTTTCGCTAACGGAAGGCATGATGCTTGGAATATATGAAATAGTGAATAAATGTTGAATTTTGTAATTGATTTTGCTGGGTGCCAAGGTTGCACTAAGCATAGGTTGCAGGTTGCTACTTTCGTTGAGCGTGGCTTCTACGCTGCGCCCAGGTTTGCTATAATTTTTCAAAATTGTGTTGTGCTCAAGAATGGCACTTAGTGAATCCAATATTCATATTTCGCTAATTGAATCGTTTATATTGAAGATCCACGTGTTAGGAACAACATGTCAAAAATTAAGCTGGATGCAATGGTGAGCGAATACGGTGTCACAATTTTACATGGACTACTCATGTATGTCTAAATCCTTACTTTTGTCCGCGACTTAGTTTTTTGCAAAAATTCCTCCGGCTTTGACCTGGACAACCACTCTAAAGGTGATATTTGGAAATTCAATATATTTTATGTATTGTGAACAAACGAACAATCAAATAGTAAAAGAGTAGAGATAAGAGAATAACAAAAGGAATTTGGTAATGAAGTTCGACCAATTGTACCTACATCTCCAAGAGCGTTGAGAGGCTATCACTATGTATTAGAGAACTTTTACTTGTGTTTAGCTATTATTCTCTACTTCAACCCTTTTACACCAGCCCAAACCCAAAACTTATATTGTTGTTATTTAGAGAATATGAGTCATTACACAACATTATGCTTATGGGATCAATTAACTAACAAATTAGATTAAGTAAAGAGTTAAAGTGCCACAAAATTGATAGTTCAAATACGATATTTTGACACTTAACAAACTCTAAAGGTTGATTGGGTTATTTTTTTAACTTGAACTCAACCATAGACTCATAGGTTAACTCGAACCCAAATTTCGATTGGATTAATTTTTGAACCCGACCTTAGACTCAATTAAATGTAATGCAACCCTTTTACAAAAAATATTCTCATTATTACGTATTATGAATATGTAATTTGACAAATGAAATTATATATGTAAATATTTTGTTACTCATTTATATATGTATATATGATGAAACAATTAAAGAATTAATGATATTTTGGGCCAAAAAGATGTAATTATATAATACACAATTGAATAAACACATACAAACATGAAAAATTAGTAACCATGAGATGAGTTGAGTTATAGTTGTCCTTTACCCGACTATAAATATTTTCCGAGTCTAAGTTTGAACCCAGCCCTAAACCTAATGAAACTCGACCATATATGAGTCTGATCATGATTAGGCTAAATTATGTGAGCAGGTAAGATCAAGTCCTGCTCACCCCTACTCTTAAAATAATGTCAACTTTTTCCACAACTTTCGCACAAAATAAGAAATACTAGAAGTTATATTACAAGAATTAGTGTATATTCCTAGAAATACAGATTAGCCAATATTAGTAGAAATATGCATTGTTGTATAATACTAGTGGCGTAAAATTTCAGTTTAGTTTTTGTGTGTAAAATTTTAGTTTTTTTTAATGTAATTCACCGACTGAATCAAATACAAAGACATAATTTGGTTTACATCAATTAACCGCAAATTTTATTGTTGCAACCAAACTGCTTATGAATGTTTTGATCCGATTTGATTCCACAATTCTTTGTTTTTATTTAAAAATCCCGCATCAATTAAAAATTAAAAATTTATTGCAAGAGACATTATTTGTCTAGGAAAATCACTACTCTATTATTATAATCAGAAAATATAAATAGATGAGTAAAAAATTGAAACTCATAATTTCTTGTTAGAAACATATATAATAATTATATAATTTAGGAAGAAAATAAAAATAAATGATCATACAATTCACAATTAGTAACATATATAACAATAAAATATACGATCAGTAACATACATAACAATTTAGTAACATATATATTAATTATTAATATATATAACAATTTATTAAATAATAATATAATAACAATTTAGTAACATATATAACATCATCTTTCACACAAACTTGATAATTTAATCCACAAATTGGTTGAATAATTAAAAAAACATATAACATTATTTTCTAGGATTCGATTCTAACAATTCCTAAATTTCTAAAACCATGAACCGAATCGTGAAATTAAACTGAATCATGTTTTATGATTTGATTCAATTTAGTCCACCAGTTTCGCGATTTAAAGAGAAGCTTACACCCCCTACATATTACTAGAAATATGCAGTGGCACATATTTTTTCAAACTAACACTTGAAATAAACAGCATATTTCTTGTCTCTTGTCTCTTTCTCTCAACTTTTATTCTTTCTAATCTTTTGTCTCTTGATCCTCTTTTGTTTTTCATTCGATCTCCTTTTCTTTTCAATTTTAATATATTTCGACCCTTGTTCAATGTTTCCTCTCAACTTCTTGTGGTCTTCCCATGCAGCCTGTAGAGTAAAGGAACAATAGTTCTCATTTTTCCACCATGATTAATATAGGTGTTATGAATGCCAAGCAATATTGCATCTTTCAATCTATGATGACTCATCGAGAAAAAGATAACATGTCTCTAAGTTTCCTTTCACTAAAAAAACATCTTTATACTTACCCAAAGAAAAAGGGCCTTTGACTTGGCTTCCCCATATGTCTTGATTAAGCTTTGACATCAATCTAATATTACAATTGTTAGAGAAATTCTTTCATCAATGATGAGAGAACACGACCTCCCTTGGACATGACATTAGGTTTGGAAGCATTGTTCATCTTCAACTTTGGTCGCCATCAATCTTGGTATGTGTAGGTTTATGTTCAAGAGACTCCAAATCAAAAGTTGGGCTTTGATACCAACTAATGAGATTTGCATTGTATAGGAAATGCTTTGGATCGTTTCTTATAACTCTCTAGCTCAACTAAGATTCTATGAGAATCACTCTCACATTATGCACGAAGAACATAAACTCAAAAGCTTTCTAGTTATATGTTGTTATTCCATTAAATCGGGTTGCTACATATAAAGAGTATTGAATATATGTTTATTATCTTAACTATGTTTGCCTTACACATGCTTAATAACATGATTATCAACATCTAATTTTGTCCCACCTATATAAAATATATAAGAATTTTAAGACAACAAAAACTGAAAATTATATTTTAGATGTCCTTCAACCAAAATTATCTTCAAATCATAATGGATGATCATTTAATTACCAATGGTTTTATTTCGAATTTAAATGGATGTTTTTGTTATTTAGATAGTATATTATGTTGGCTGTTTTGTTTTTAATAAAAAATTAATGGGCAGTTTTGTTACTTTAATTTAGATGTTGATGGGTACAAAAATAAAGTTCACATGCAAAGATATCTCTATATTCTCTGCGGAATTTCTCTCCCCCACCACCGTTCAGAATATAGCCCCTCAAGTGTCACTTTCTCACATAATTCACACACAAAAAGAAACAGCCATTCACTTCATATACCACAATCTATATTTTAATATTCAGGAGATAGAAAGACACTTTTTTGTTATTCTCTTCATTGTACCATTCTTAGAGATAACATAATCACTCCTCACTCTCCTAAAAAAACACCACTCTCTCCTTCACTCACCCTCTTTGAGTGACACCTCAACAAAAACCACTCTCATCCAAATTGTATGAAGAGAGGAGGGTTGTGAACTGTGAAAAAGAGAAGAGATTTCATTCTCAGTTGAACATAATCTCTCACTCTCACGAGTATAGATTCTCTCCATTAATGGAGAGACAAGTCCTTGAAAAAATCAAAGAAAATATAACATATAATAATATATTTATCATATAATAGGATAACATATTTGCCATTAAAAACACAAGTAAATTGAAATACTTATTTCTCCATAAAGGGAGAGACTCGCACCAAGGACAATGATTTGGTGAAGATACTATTATAGGACAACTTGATAGTATCCTTCTGGCTTTTCCTCTTCAAATACATAAAGATGGATTTAATCTCTTCAAGCAACAACAAAACAATATACTAAATCTGCAGCTAATTAAGGATGTCTACAAGATTGGTGGCATTGGTACCGTGCCACTGGAACGTGTTGAGACTGGTGTTGTGAAGCCTGGTATGGTTTTTAATCTTTATTTGATTGTTCTATTTATGTAACCTTGCATATTCTGGAATTTTATTTGAAGAACACAACACAATATTCTATTTTTCTCTCTTCATGATAAATTGAAACATTATCCATAGGCACCAAAAGAAAGAAAATGAGTTTATAATATAGCCTTATGCATGGGCTTTGCAACGTGAATGCATCTCATCAATTGTAATAGTTTATTCTATGTTACAAATATGCTCCTAAATTTGAAGCTACCACTTTACTTGTGACGTGTATTTTAAAAATCTCTTTTTGAGATTCGATGCGGTGTAGACATTAGTTTCTGCTGCTTTATTGGTTTCGAAGACTACAAAATTTTCAACTATTTAAAAAATATTTTTGAGATTTGATGCGGTGCGGACATTAGCTTTGTTGCTTCATCTATCTCGCAAACAATTAAATTTTAATTATTTCAAAAACCTATTTGAGATTTGATGTGGTGTAGACATTAGTTTCTGCTACTTCATCTATCTCACAAAATGATTAAATTTCAATTATTTCAAAAACCTATTTGAGATTAGATGCGGTGTAGACATTAGTTTTTGTTGCTTCATATATCTTGCAAACGATTAAATTTCAATTATTTCAAAAACCTATTTGAGATTAGATGTGGTGCGGACATTAGTTTATGTTGCTTCATCTATCTCGTAAACGACCAATTTTTAATTATCTTTTAAAAAATAATACTTCAATTGCTTTTCGAATATATGTTTAAGATTAGGTGCGGTGCGGATATTAGCTCCTGTTGCTTCACTTATCTTAAAGACGACAAAACTCAAATTATATTTCGACCAAATCAAATCATTTTCAAATCAATAACAATCAACCAAACTACCCAACAAATTTTCGAACCAGAACTATGTAATTTTGATTTCCTTATTGCACCTAGGGATACATAGGAGCAAGATAAACTCTTGTCAGACAAAAAAATTAAAATATTTTGTTTTATAAATTAAATTTTAATAAATTTGTTTAATTAAGGGTATAAAAGTTCATGTGATTAGAGATGATACCGTTTTAATACAGGTAGACGGGGAGCTACTACCTTCCCTGATCTGTAATCGACTCTCGATCTCAGAATCTCTATTTAAATACTATATTATCATAATTAGGCTTATTAGAGAGTTTTCTACGTTTTAACCACAAAAAACGTAGTGATGACTCCAAATCATTTAGGAGATGTAGAAATCGATTTCGTCTCTCCCTAAGTCGCAGAGTCAGTCTTCCAACCGAAAATCGAGTCGCGGCTATCATGTGCCTTTTCTTATTGACAAGATCATTATCGTGACCAAGATTTCTCTACACAAGGACCATTGTGACCGAGCATTCAAGACATAGCCGACACAAGAATCATAACTTTGCTTCATCCCGACCAAGGCAGTAGCCCTGCTTCTGCTGCATCAAGTATTCCATGTTGGTGCACCAACTCTTGCTAATATGCGCATGCTTAGCTTCTCTTAGTTAGTTAGGAATTGGTTTAGTAGTGGAACTCAATTTCTCACGTGTTAATTGTGCTTAAACTCATTAGTTTGTTAGGTTTGTTACATTATTTGCATATCAAGCAAGTTAATGTATATATATTGGTTCTTGCCATTGTATCAACATCAATCAATCAATAATGTCAAAACAAACTTATTGAGTCTTCTTCAATATGAATTCCAATATGGTATCAAAGCTCTCTTATTGAAGGCTCTAATGCTAAACAAATTCTGCTACACAAATCATTCTGCTACACAAATTCTTCATTCCACAAAGCATCATTTTCTTCTCACAAACCATTCTTTCATGGATACTGAATCAAATCATACACTACATCCTTTCCAAGGAGTAGACACTTCAAAAAATCTAATCAGTCCAAATGACCTCCATCCAGGAGAGAATCCAAGCTTCAAATTGGTTTCTCCACCCTTGAATGGAAGGAATTGCCATTCATGGTCAAGAGAGAGCCATTTCATCAAAGAATAAATTTAGATTTGTAGATGGTGGAATTTGTGTTTCACATGAATCAGATCCTACATATGATGTTTGGGATAGATGCAATATCATGTTGATTTCTTGGATCACAAGGTCACTCACATAACAAATAGAACAAAGCATTGTGTATATACATAATGCCCGATATCTTTTGGAAGATTAGATGAAACGTTTTTTATAAGGCCCTAAAAATTACTCCAAAAATATTAATAAAAAATGGGTAATTTTTTTTTTTGGAATAATGTAATATAAATTTATTTTCCTTATATTTGTTTCCTTTTCGGGACATCACTTTAAGTAACATAAATTGCGGAAAATCATAATTGTTACCTAATGGTAACCAAAAACAACTCCACATATCTTTGAATAATTCTTCATTGATAAAGCGTGAAATGTTAGTACAAAATACAAGGTGAAATGAAATCTTCACCTAAACTGAAACTATACAAAATAGGTTGAGTCATTCACCACAACAAAAGTATCCTACACAGGTACCCTACCCAAAAAGCAAAACATAAATGGAAATGGCTTCTAATGGCTAGCCCCAGTATCCACGGGTGTGTTAGAATACTCGATCGGATCCTCCTTCATCTCGGAGTTAGAGGAGAGGTTTACTACCTCGATGGAGTCCTCTATGCAGATTAACTCCACACAATCCTCCTCTTTAGCTTCCAACTCCTCCTCAACCTCCATCTCCTCCTCCACTTCCATCTCCTCCACCGGTTCCTAGGCCCAATTCTGTGACCTAATCCCCGCTCTCGCATCTGCCTGAGGTTCAGGCATGGTCCACCGAGCATTTTAGGACGGTGTCGTATCAAACACTTTATGGACATCCCTCTCATCGATCCTGATTGCAAAGAGGGGTTGTTAGAGATTGTCTAGTTTGCACTATGAGAACTATCTGATCCAACAGAATACATCATCTAGGAATACAAGGGACTCGTCTCACCTAGACTCTCCCTCAAGACTTTGTTGACGAATCACTACCATCGCCGTCCCTCCCAACATTGCAGAGCTCGTTCGTCTCCCGTAAATTTCCTCTCTACTACTTCATTATCCATAATGAGTATGCACACTAACTGAAGTTAGCCGATTAAATCATTTAATCATCCTTTTACATGATCGGCACAACCTAAGACATCTCCCAAAGGAATGCTTTTTATGGGACTCGATCTTACGTCATTATGCAATACCGGAATACCATCCTTACCACTATGAACCATCGCTGAATTACCCTGGACGGCCACATGGCCAAGCCTCTTATAGTCAGACGACCTCGCTGTGTGGTATCAAGTAATCCTTTTTGGGCATTTCCCTAATCACGACATCACATGTCAGAAACGTTGCCCTAATAAGGCACAAGAACAATGGTAATGGTGTAAGTTTGTTGATTTGGACACCATGCTCCTCACTTGGGCCACGGTCTCTCCCAAGTATTAAATACACTTCTCACCCAAGCTAGGGCTATTGCCTAAGTAATCAATCAAACAAAAGCAGTCAAAATTACTATTTGTCTCTCATCCAAGCGAGATATTGTCGCTCAAGCGACTAATTCATCAAAACATACTCAATTTACTGCTTGGCTCTCGCCCAAGCGAGGGACTGTCGCTCAATCGACAAATCCATCAAAAACTGGCCAAAATCACTGTCTAGTCCTCGCTCGGGTGAGGGGTTGTCGCCCGTGCGCCAAAACTTCCAAAAACAGGCAAAACACACTACATGGCCTTCTCCCAGGCGAGAACTACTCACTCAAGTGAGAGTGGCTCACCCAGGCGAGGGTGGTCCAATGGCCAGGACCACTCCCTCGATCTTTTGGGTTACCGGGTCAAATATCTTCGCTATTTTAGATCCATACGCGTTTTAGATTTTCGAGTGGTGTTCCTTCATGGTTAACTACCATATTAATTGATATTTTAATCTATCCTAAGGCATACAACTTAATAAATTATCCGTACTTAATCCAGGCACACAAATATTTGATTAAGTACAGGTTTCTTAATACACAAATATAACTCCAAACATTTGAGGTAGTTTAGGAGATTTGGGTGTCATATTAAGACACCATTATGTCACGATGTATTCTCCATCACCTCAGGTTGTTGAGCAATTGATTCCCTTTATGTGTGAATGGGTAGGTTATCCGACTTCGGAAGCTTCGAAATTAAACATAAAAACAAATTAGTGATTTGCGAGTTAAATGTTTTACATGATAACCCTAAGGTCAATATATCATTTAACCTATTTATGAACTCAATCGCTTTCATCCATCTGGTCCAAGATTCATATTCTTGAACCATCCTTTCCCCTTGAAAGTCTTGTTCACGATTTCCATCGTTTTCAAGGTCAGATTTTGATAAAGTTTATAATTTTATCACCGCATAAATTTATACTTTCATGGAGACTTTTTAGGTTATACTCACCACTTTGAGGTAATTTTATTAACCAAAGTCCATACTTTTAAATCAAAATCTCATAAGTTGACCTTACCACTTTAAAGCAAGTCATCTTAAGTAGATTCCACATTTTGTATAATAGTTTTCCATGGTCATTTCAACACATTCTTTTCTAATACAACTACAAGTATTGATAGTGTTGATCTCATACTTAAAATAACATTTTAAATCAAGATATCATTTGTTAGTCTTACCACTTTAAAGTAAGTTAAATAAAGTAGATTCAACAAGTTCCATGATCATTTCAACACCTCCAAATTTTAGGATAACCTCAAGGGTTAATAGGTGTTGGTTTCATAGTCATGAACAACATAATAAAAGTTAGCATTTTTAAACCAAAATATCATTTGTTAAACTTAATACTATAAAGTAAGTTCACTAAGGTAGATTCAACAAGTTTCATGTCATTTCATCACCTCCAAACTTAACCACAAAGGTTAATAGGTGTTGGTTTCATAGTCATGAACAAAAATGAACCATCTCTTCAACAAAACTCATCCAACTTATAAACATCTAACTTAGAAACATGGCAAAAAAATACTTTCTATCTTGTCCAAGGCTATGGTTTCTCAAGCCAAAAACAAGTGAAAAGATTTAAACTTTACATGGTTCTAAACTCCTTAAAGTTTCCTTTGATTTCATAATCATCCCCTTTCACTAAAATCAACAAAATGCATACTTTTAAATACTACAAAACAGCCTCATGAATAACAAAGAGTTCATGGTTTCAAAAACAACTTTCTAAGTTCAAGAAAGCACATATTTAGAGTTTTGAGCATAAAAAGAGTTAGGAATATTATTTGAAAATTTCAACTGTTAAAATTTTCTTAACATATATATAAACATCATACTAAAATTTCCTAAACATCTAATGGTTAGATCTTAAAGGATGAAGAATAAAAAAATGAAGAACTACCTTGAAGTTCTTAGAAATTCAAAAGTGAAGAAAAAATGTGAAAATGCCAAGTGTTTTCTCCAAGGAGTTGGCTCTTAAAGAAAATAAATCTTATTTTGGGGAGGGGAAAGACCAAAGGGTTTTCAAAAAGTGGATTGTGTAAGAGGTAGATGACTGATTTAAGGGATTTTGTGTAAGAGATTTGTATTTTTCCTTATTTGACAAGCAAGCATCACTCATGAAAGTAATTTGACCTCTTCTGAAAAACATTCGCGATTAAACCATGCCCGAGTATTTTTGGCTAATACATGGCTTGATATTAAAAATCTCCCGATTTCGGTTTACGGTTAGAACTTCGAAACACAGAATTCAGAGTGAAAATTATTTAGAAATATGTTATGGATGAACTTGATGTCTATCTTGACTCGAAATAATATTTCGAAACCAATGGCGCAACCAGAATTCGATTCCGTGTTACGGAACTCAAACAAACGTTTTTGGGCCGAACTTAGACGAATTTGGGCCCGACAACAGTTCAAAAACTTTCCGTCACAAAAAATTACGAAAGTTTATCATAAAATTGGAATTCACATAAAAAGACTAACACTCAACTATGATTTATCCTAAATCAATACCGGTTAATTTCTAAAATTAATCGTGGGTAAAATAAATAATTAATAAAACCTACACAGAAAATTCAATGTGTTACATTTTTCAAAAGGAGATTACTTTAGAGCATCAGATTTACTGCAAGAAATCCACTCCTTGAAGCAAGGAGAAAGATATGC
Source organism: Lupinus angustifolius (assembly GCF_001865875.1). Classification (NCBI taxonomy): domain Eukaryota; kingdom Viridiplantae; phylum Streptophyta; class Magnoliopsida; order Fabales; family Fabaceae; genus Lupinus; species Lupinus angustifolius. The sequence continues at coordinate 25,920 of NW_017716678.1, forward strand.
GTCCATTTTCCATACTTTTTTGAAGACATTATGGGAAGAACTGGATGATTTAAGATCTTTACCATATTTCACTTGTCCTGCCAAGAATTACAGAGAATATGAGTACATAATGTGCTTCCTAAAAGGCCTTAATGGCCAATTTGATACTGTAAAGGTTCAGATTCTTCTCATGGAGTCGTTACCATCAATTAACAAAGTATTCTCAATGGTTAAACTGCAAGAGAGACAACATGAAGGAACAACACATGACAACAACAAGAATGACATTAACTCCATCAATTCAAATAAGTATTGGAGGAATCAAGGCAATAAAAATATAGGGAGAAACAAAACTGATTTCAACAACAAAAACACAAGCATCGCAAGGAGATATCAGGTAAATGCATGGACATGATTTGGTGGAAAACCTAATGGATCAATAAATAACAAAAAAGTGTGTAGATTTTGTGGTAAAGAAAGGCACACCTCATAAACATGTTATTTCAAACATGGTTTCCCTCCTAACATCAAGTTCAAGTCTAAGCAAGAAAATGGATTTATTAACAGTGTTCACACAGATCAAGAAATGAAAGACATGAGAATTGGAGGAAGCAATATGGAAGTCGACAATAACCAAGAGGAAGCATTACAAATCACCACCACTCATGAACATAGAATCAACCAAATCAACCATGAAACTATTGGTGGTGAATCCATTTCTGGTACCACAATTACTTATAATTCTTGGGTGCTTGATAGTGGAGCCACTTATCATGTCACCAATGATGCTTCTAATTTCATAAAACTTAATTCTATCAAACCTGTACATGTGAGACTTCCAATTAATATTACCATTCTTGTCAAATCTTCAGGAACTATTAACTTGACTCACACTCCTGTGCTTCATGATGTTTTATACATTCCTAGTTTCAAATATAATCTCATCTCTATCCATAAGCTAGCTTCCTCTCTAAGGCGCTTGTCTTTGACAAAAACTTTGGTTTCACTCAAGATATGATTTCCTTGAAGACAATTGAACTTGCTGAAACTTGTGATAATCTATACCTTTTGGACAGAGATCTCAAGGCTATTAATGAACCTTTACATGACATTAGCTTCTTAAATAAGCATATTCCTAATTTTGATATTTGACATTTTAGATTGGGACATCCCTCTCATTCTGTTTTGCAGTGTATAAACAGTCATCTACCTTTGTTAAATTTGATCATAAATAGAATCTATGATGTTTGCCACTTTGCTAAGCAGGCTAGACTTCCTTTCCATAATAGTACTTCCCATACTTCTCAACCTTTTGATCTCATACATATAGATATCTGGGGGCCTCTTAGCCAACAAACCATCCATGGACAAATGTATTTTTTGACCATAGTGGATGACTTTACAAGACATACATGGGCCTATCTAATGACCACAAAATCTGAGACAAGGATGCTTGTCCATAATTTCTTCCAAATGATTAATACCCAATACAACGAGAAAATCAAGGTTGTTAGAACTGATAATGAACATATAGGAATTATTCATAAAAAATCTTGTGTGGAAACGCCAAAGCAAAATTTTGTGGTTTAAAGGAAACATTGACATATCTTAAACACCACAAGGTCTCTTTTCTACCAAGCTAGCCTACCTAACTATTTTTTGGGGTATGCAGACAAATACTTTGTCTATTTAATCAACAGACTACCTACCCTTGTCTTGAATTCTCAATCCCCTCATGAAGTCTTACTTCAAAGACAATCTGACTTTACCTACCTAAGGGTCTTTGGTTGTCTAGCTTATGCTTCTACTCTTTTAAATCATAGGAACAAATTAGATCTTAGAGCAAGAAAATGTCTTTTTCTAGGATACAAAGTAGGCACAAAAAGATACCTTATGTATGATTTGTCATCTAGAAACATTTTTCTATCAAGGAATATTGTTTTTCATGAGCACATATTCCCTTACCAAACTGCTTAATCAACACATACACCTATTCATGATCTAACCATATATGACAACCACTCACATTCCCCCACCATGGAACCTATCCCTTCTGCATTTCCCATAAACACCATTGCTGCCATACCTTCACCAGCTCCACCTTACATAACCACACCCTCACCTCCCATCCCTGTCAGAAGATCTAATAGGTCCTCTCATCCACCCAGTTATTTACATGATTACCATTGCAATTTTCTTACTACCACGCCCACTACCATTCCCTCCAACATCAGACATCCACTCCATATTATTTTATCTTATTCAACCCTTTCACCCACATAGTTGCATCATACCCTTTCAATAACTACCCAAATTGAACCCAAAACTTACAATCAATCCATCAAATCTCCTGAATGGATTCAGACAATGTATGCTGAATTAGAAGCCTTTCACCATAACAATACTCTGACTGTTGTAACCCTTCCACCCAATAAAAGAGCCATTGGCTCAAAATGGGTTTACAAACTCAAATTTCACTCAAATGGTAGCATAGAAAGATATAAGACACACCTTGTTGCGAAAGGTTATAATCAAATCGAGGGCTTGGACTATTATGAAACATTTGTCCCTATTATCAAACTCACTACTGTTAGATTGCTTTTAGCATTGGCAGACATTAAGGATGGGCCTTACATCAATTAGATGTAAACAAAGCCTTCCTTCATGGGGATCTTGATGAGGAAGTCTACATGACTCTGCACCAGGGTGTTCATTGCTCTCAACCCAACCAAGTTTGCAAATTAAAAAAATCCATTTATGGCTTAAAGCAAGCTAGTAGACAACTATTTGCAAAATTGTTTACTCATTTATATTTCTTAGGTTATAAGCAATCACAACATGATCACTCTTTGTTTACCAAATCTTATGTTCCTCATTTTACTGCCTTACTGATCTATGTGGATGATTTAATTCTTGCTGGAAATGATCCTAGTGAAATCCAATCTGTTAAAATTCATCTTGACACAGAATTTAAGATCAAAGACTTAGGTCAATTAAAGTATTTCTTCGGCCTTGAGGTTGCTAGAACTAAACATGGTATTTCATTATGTCAAAAAAAATATGCCCTTGACTTAATCAAGGACACTGATTTTCTTACTTCCAAACATGTTTGCACACTAATGGTTAAAACCACATATTTGCAAGAGAATGACAATGATCCTTATCATGATCATGCCTTATATAGACAGCTTGTAGGCATACTACTTTATCTAACAGACACACGACTTCATTTGAATTTCACCATCGAGCAGCTTAGCCAATTCATGGCTGGACTAAGTATTAAACATCATAAGGCCATGACCTGTGTTCTTCGATACATAAAAGGCACCATTGGCCAAGGATTATTCTATCATGCTAGCTCTATATTACAAGTTTAGGGTTTTTCTAATTCTGATTGGCATTCATGCCAGATACAAGATGTTCCATCTCTGCTTATTGCATGTTTGTTGGTGATTTCTTGGAAATCAAAGAAACAAAACACAATTTCTCGTTCTTCCTCTGAAGCTAAATATCGTGCACTTGCCATTTTATAATGGATTACTTATCTGCTTTAAGATTTTCAGATTCCTTTTAAAGAACTTGCTTTCTTATATTATGATAGTGCATCAGCTAGATATATTGCAGTGAATGATGTCCTTCATGAACAAACAAAGCATGTCGAAATTGATTGTCATGTTGCACGTGAAAGGCTTCAAAACAAAATTTTCATTTTGCTTTCTATTAACACTACATAACAGGTTGGTGAACTTTTAACTAAACCATTGGAACCTAAGGCTTTTTCTTACTTATTAAGAAAGCTTGGAGTAATTAACATCTATTCTCCAACTTGGAGGGTATTGAATATATTTTATTATCTTAACTGTGTTTGCCTTGCACATGGTTGATAAATCATTTTCGTGACCAAGATTTCTGTACACAAGGAGTATTGTGATCAAGCATTCAAGACATAGCCAACACATTAAGTATAACTTTGCTTCATCCTAACCAAGACAGTAGCCCTGCTTCTTCTGCATCAAGTGTTCCATGTTGATGCACCAACTCTTGCTAACATGGGCAGACTTAGCTTCTCTTAGTTTTGGTTTAGTAGTGGAGCTCTATTTCCCACGTGTTAATTGTGCTTAAACTCATTACTTTGTTATGTTTGTTACATTACTTGCATATCAAGCAAGTCAATATATATATATTGGTTCTTACCATTGTATCAGCATCAATCAATCAATAATATCAAAACAAATCTATTGAGTCTTCTTCAATATAAATTACATTAAAGAGAAACATTAGACGAGAAGAACATCTTCCTAATGACAATACAAGTTCTAATGCTGAAGTTAATGTATTTTCTATCATTAAATATTGAAGAGACTATTTAAAAAACTAAGCTATCAACCATAACTTTGAGTGATTGTTGGTCTTGCCAACGATTACATATGGCAAAATATTTGGGAAGTGGTGGGGCTCATGGTCATGGATCCTCCAACCACCAAAAACACATTGTTAAACAACTTTCCTTCGGGTCAAACACTGGCCTTCGATATTCATTATTGATTTTAATAATTTGAAGTATTATTATGAACATGGTTATAAAAGTTGGACCATATCGACATGGTGAAATAATTATATCGGTCAAAATTAGTTAAGAGATTCTCATACTAATATGGTGCAATAATTATATCGATCAAAACCAGACATAGCAGACGATTTTCATTTAAACCGTATTGGTAATACTAGCTGATTTTCTTTAAAAATACATATAAATCTATGAAACTGACTTAAATTTATTAAAATGTTGTTGTGAAGAATCAACATATAACCACTGCCTTTGTTTATACTTCTAAAATATGGTCTATCATTGAGTCACACATTTTATTTCACAAATATTATAAATAAAAGTATTTATGACTTTTTTTATATTAAATTTTCAACATTACTATTAATATAATACATGTGTATATGTAATTCAGCCGTCATATAGTTTATAAGTGAAGCACGGGTTAAGCTAATATACCACCCTTCAATTATTCTAAACTTATAATACTAATAACATTGATTATGAACCCATAAGTCTTAATCACTCACTTCTTGCATTAGTTCAAACCTTGCTTTTTAAATTGTAGGGTGTCCTCTAGTACACATCATAACCTCTCTTAAGGTAACTTGGAATCGACTTGATCATCAAATTATATATTATAAGTTCATAATCCTAACCCATTTCCATTTTGGGTGGAACAGATCTACTAATTCTTTAATTCCGGTTAGTAAGATAAGAGGAATCTTGAACTAAGAAATAGATTCTAGAAGCCAAAAAATGTATTCTTTCCTATCAAGCTCTCATGCTATCACAAAAATTATTTCTTATAAAGCCTCTCCATGCTCATATAGCTATGGAAAAATTAATAACATTTTGTTGTTGACGGTATGTAGAAGACTAAGCTAAAAATTATTGAAATTAATAATTAATTACAATCACCAAAGAAAACTACAACAACTATAGCTACCCAAATTGACTTCAAAGAATCCGTACCCCTAGCCGAATAACATCATTTGTGGATAATATCGTTAAAAACCAATAAAAGGAAAAATAAATATCCATTTCAAGTAGCTCAAGTACCACCAAAGCCCAAACTTGAAATAGAATACAAAGACCTCAACATCAAACTAATTTTAATATCAAATCAATTATTTACCAGCAAACTTCACCTAAATTAGTTAAAATTTGAATTGGAGATGGATTAATCCAAACTATTAACCATAATATGTAAAAATTATTTGTTGCCAAGATTTATTATGGAAGCAACAAAACAGTATTTTAATATTGTGAATCAACATAAAGTGTATATTTGATGTTATTCAACTATAGTTGTAATAATTCTAAACAAATTTTAGTCTAATAAATTTAATTAGATTTGAAACTACTCATGCTCCATATGAACATAAACAAGAAGTGAATGCATTTATTGAAGATTATGAATTCAGATTACATATTATTAGGTCCCATGAATTGAAAATATTTTTCTTAAAATTGATCAATATCGTGGTGAAGGAAAAGAAGGAAGAACAACGTGTATACTGCATAGGTGCAAATGCATATATACAATCAATATGGAAAAAAATCAAGTGGAGCCCCAAAATGTAATAATTGGTATAACAAAATTTGAACTAATGTAATGACTAATGAACCTTCCAAAAAGAACAAAAAAAGTTGCCAAGCCAGTTATTATCATGATATGGAGATCATGGAAATAGAATACGTGATGAGAGAAATTAATACACTATGAATAGCCAACAATAGATATGAACATTATTGGATGAAAAATCGGGAAGGAGCAAGACGACAAAATCATAATTATATAGAAAATTCAAGAGAACAATTATGGAGATGATAAGAAGATGGATCTAGTAAGAAAAAGAAATGACAATTATTTGCTAGCAATAACTCACTTTGATGAGATATCACTTTAATTTAAAGATATATATGAAATAAAATAAAGTAGAAAAATAAGAGTAAGAGCGTTTCCATCCATGCATTCTTGTAGCATTCTTATTGAAATAACAATATTCTTCACTTATTTTTTAATGTGAGATTCTTATTTATTAAGAATACTCTTTGCATAAGAATATTCTTATGATCATTCTTATAAAAATGTGAGCCCAAAGGTAGAAAGAGGATAAATAAATAATTTATTATTATAAAATATATAAGTGTAAATGCATTATTAAACTCAAATAAGAATAAAAATAATATTTGTTATTATGGAGAAAAACTAGATGTTATTCTTAACTTATAAGGATATATAATAAATTTAAAAATAATGTGCGTGTTCTACCACGAAGTAATCCAAGTCGTGTGAGGCTCATATAGAATCTCCCAACATGCTCGCCCAGCATCCTGGCAGACTGGGGGCAACTGTTCCTACCCGGAGATCCAAACACCCACATGCTTGGTCGCCGAGATAGGTCTCGCGTGTTTGGCCCACCAGAGTTGACCTTGGAGACATTTCCTGGCATGCCATCTGTACCTCACCAACCCACCTGCCAACACGGCAGGCAGACTGCAGAACGGCTACTAAACCAGCCATAGGCTAAAAGACAAGAGTAGCGCAGAGTACGGTCCTGACCGCCTGACACGGAAAAAGCAACCCTCGACAATACCCTTGGTCGGCTACGTGCTACACTACCTGCCAAAAGCCCAAAGTCAGCTATCCCCCTATAAATAGAAGTCTCTATCAACAGGAAGTATCTTAATCTCTCTACTCTCTAGCATTACTCATTCTATTACTCTCTCTATATATATATATTCTCATACTCCTATACACTTATCACGAAGTTCATATACTGACTTGATCGTCGGAGAGCCTTTTCAGGTACCTCCACCGGCGGGTCTAGCTCTTCTACATCATCTTGCTACGTTGACGTTCTTCCTCCTCTCCATCCTCAGCAATCAATCAACTATTGTTCCGTACCTTTGTGTTCTAAGAAAAAACAGTGCGTGACTTAAATAAGAATAGAATTGATATTATTCAAATGAAGATAAAGATGTTCTAACTAGAGTTTTATAAAGTAGTTGTGATCATATATAAAGTATTTGATTAAAGAGACCAAGATACTCCTCTCAAGCCAAAACAATCCTCAAGTTGTTAAAATAGAATTGACATCTATTATCACTTATCATTCATCCTTAGGTGTGACATTATTTTACCACCATCACCATTCATTTTTTCATATCTTCCCATCCATCATCACCCACATTCCAATTCTTCTTATTTATGTGTTTCTTTTCTTTTGCAATTCAAACCAATCATAAAGATACAATATAAGTTTTTGATTTCAATCTTCCCTAAAATGGTCAATCAAGTTCCATCCAACACACACTCACTTTTTTACACTTACACAAATCTCCCTAATTTTTATATTTTCGTTATATAATTACTCCTGCATGAGAAATAAGTATAATTTTCTATAAAAATATGTGATAAATGCAATTAAGTTAAACAAAACATGATATATTGTGGAGTCAAATCCAAATAATATATGAGTTGATACCTCTTTATTATTTTTGGTTCGTTACTATATAATATAAGAGCGATTTAAATAATATATCTTTAGAATTGTTGATGCATTTTGTAACAAAAAATAATAAAGATACATTGATTTGTATATTATTTGAACTTTTCTCCACAATATATCATGTTTTGTTTAACTTAATTGCATTTATCACATTTTTTGTTTAAAATATTACATTTTTTTCATGCAGGAGTGGTCAATGTAATGAAAGTATAAAAATAAGGGGGACTCATGTAGGTGTAGAAAAGTGAGGGGTGATTTATGTAATTTTGCTAAAACTCAGGGAGTGTCAGTATAATTTACTCTAAAGTAAATCGAGCACAAACTTATAATTTTTCTATATAATGACATACTCTTTTATTTTTTCTACTATCAATGGTATCCTCTCACCTTTTTTGGGTAAGGAACTAATATTTTTTAGGGTTCGTGATTACTGATTCCAACAAATGTCGATCACAAGAATCAAGCTCTCAACCTTAGAAATCTAATAAAATTGTACACTACTAAACTAACACTTTGTTGATATTCCCTTCATTATTCTCTCTTGCACTCTTCTTTATTTTCAATAACATTTCTCATATTCTCTCTTGCACCCTTCTTACTTATTTCATATTCTCCTTGATATTCTAGACCTCGATAAAAGTTAAATCCTATAGAAAAATAAAACAGTATTGAACTCACATGTTTAAAGTTTTTAAAATAGAATATATATCCTATGAAGCACGGATTCGTCAAATACCCCCACGTGTCGGTGTCCGACACATATCCGACATGGATACGCTCAGATTTGTGAATGATACGTATCTTTAGAGTATCCAAAAATTAAAAAAATAAAATAAAATAAATAAATATTAAGATACGTATCCGATTCGTTTTCAATAAAATATAGGATATATGGATTCGTTTTCAGTAAAGTATATGATATATAGATTCGTTTCCAATAAAACAGGATAAGATAGATTCGTTTTTATTAAAATAAGATAAGATTTATTTGTTATGGAGGGCAATGATTTTAGGATAGATTCATTTTCATTAAAATAAGATAAGATAGATTTGTTATGGAGGGTAATGATTTTAAATTTCCATTATATTTTTTACTTTGGATATTTTGATTTACACTTATAATTTTATCATATTTTATGTGTTTTTATTATTTTATACGCGTATCCCTAAACGTATCGTATCCTGTATTTTGGAAAAAATATGTGTCGACG
>NW_017716679.1:0-52419 GCF_001865875.1 Lupinus angustifolius
ATATTTGTTATGGAGGGCAATGATTTTAGGATAGATTTGTTTTCATTAAAATAAGATAAGATAGATTTGTTATGGAGGGTAATGATTTTAAATTTCTATTATATTTTTTACTTTGGATATTTTGATTTACACTTACAATTTTATCATATTTTATGAGTTTTTATTATTTTATACGCGTATCCCTGAACGTATCGTATCCTGTATTTTGGAAAAAATGCGTGTCGACGTATGAGATACGTATCGTACCCGACACACGTATCAGTATCTGTGCTTCATAGTATATATCTATCATATCAAGGTACACAGCAAGAAACTAATGAAAGTTGTGTTGTAATAAATTAAGAATGTAAAATTTATATATTGTTAGTATAAAGATTTATATATATATATATATATATATATATATATATATATATAAAAGTCATTCATCACCTATTTGGATTATTTTTTTGAAAAATCACTGATAACTAAATATTAATAATAAATAATATAATAACAGTAAATAAAATTCATACATTATTAGTACATAGGAGAAGGTCGTGTACCAATAAGTTATTATTAATAAAAAATAATGAATCATGGTAGCGTTCCTTATAGCACTCGATCATAAGTATATGTCCTTTTCTCATGCATGTTAAAAAAATAACACAGCCACCACTATACAACTATATATAATGTTTTCCCAGTGAGTATGCGTGTTATATTTGTTTAAAAAGGAGAAAAAAATGTGTATACCGATAATGTAGAATTTTATATAATGTTAGTTCACCATTTATTCTTAACTAATATTGATTCTTCAAAAAAGTAATATAAATGAAAGATAAATTAATTATATATAAATTTTTATAATAATATTACATAAATATTACACCCTTAAAAATAGGAGAAGTAACAACTTGAAGCACTATACTAAGTTTATGTCTCATTTCTTTAACCAAGAAGGACTTACAAAGTTAAATAGATCTTACTATTCTCCATAACAACTTTTTCTTCTAATTAAGTAATGGTAAATTAGCTTCATGTTGATCTAGCTTCTGCTTCTTTCTCCAATCTAAAAGCTCATTAAATTTCAGTTGGTGGGCTACTCTGTTATTCCAACCATCATCAAACATGGGTACTTCTGATTCTCTGCCCATTTTCTTGGAGCTTCATTGAGAATTTTGTAATGTAACTTTTAGAAAATTATGTTAAAGCTGTAAGGTGAAGATGGTATCTCTGTTGGAGATCTTCAACAATGGGTTATAAGGGAGGACATCTGCTGTCCCACAGCTTTGTGTCACTCCATGTGCTAAGAGGTATGATTGACCAGAAAAGTATTTAATAATTACAATTTTAACTTAAATAATTTTTTTCAATCAATCAAAATTAATGGTACATGAAGTGATACAAAAAATGAGACAACAGATATATCCAAGTTATAAAGGAAATATATTTATTGTCCCACAAAATTAGTTATTGTGTGTTTTACTTGGTCACAAGTGTTTTATGACCAATCAGCAATCACTATAATAGAGTGACACTTTTTGCCATAGTCTCAATTGAAAAAAAAACATATTAATGAACTTGACAGCTCATATTTAACTCAAAATTTTAATGTATTATATCTATTTATTCATGGACTTATATTTTCTTTAACTAATTAATTTTTACTAAATATTATAAATTTTCATTTACATTTTTCCATTATAGAAAACAACAAAGTCCTTGTCCTTGAATTGAGATTCATTTCTTTTAGACTCTCCTTTAATGGCCAAGTTGCTAGATGTGACATTCATTTTTATTGTCTTTTCGTTATACAATTATCGCTTCCATTATCCATCTATTTGTCATATACTTATTTATTAATATTTTTTGTATTTATTTCTTTCCTTGTGTCTCTCATGGTCCATGGATTAATAATCATGTTTCAGTACAAGTAGGGTCTGGTAGGATACATGTATACAACCTAAGATCTTCAAAGCCGTAATTTCTTGGTCATTAAGCAACAATCTTATCCTTGTATCGAGATTTGATTCAACTAAAAAAATTGAGGAGCTTGTTTTTTTATTCCTGTGAGAATCCAATTCACATATATGTTATATCTTTGTTTCATTAACCCCTTTATGTTCCTAAGTCAAAGCCTTCAGTTTGTGGTGATTAGAGACTGTGTAATAAGTTCCGATTCCTGTGTGAGTAGCTTTGCAGATTTGGGTTTTGGAATCTTAGAAAGTGCTTAAGCAATTGTGGAAAGAATTAGTAGTGTTCATGGATTGGGATTTGGAAGAGTTTCCTTGGGATTCATCTAGGTTGGAGGTTGATAAGTGTGGCTTTGAATTGAAAGGGATTAATAAGAAGAAGAGTGAAGGTGATTCAGTTGATTTGAGTCTTGGTGGAGCTTCTAATTTGATGGAAAACCTGGCTCCAGATACACCTAAGGAACTGAAAGATTCAAAGACTGTGTTATCGAAGAAATCGCAGTCGAATAATGGATTGCAGAATTTGTTTTGCTTGGTTGATGGATGCAAGTCTAACCTCAGTGATTGCAGAGAGTATCATAAGCGTCATCGGGTCTGCGAAAAACACTCGAAAACCCCTGTTGTGTTGGTAAGGGGTAAAGAGCAGAGATTTTGCCAGCAATGCAGCAGGTAAGGATTTTGAACTTGATTATGTTGGTATAAACTTGTTCAATTCTTTGTTTTTTTCTTTAATTTTATGTGTTTGAGGTTGAGTTTGAGGTTGTTTTCGACATGGCGCGCCGTGCCGATTATTGTAGGTTTCATTCAGTTGGGGAGTTTGATGATGTCAAGAGGAGTTGCAGGAAACGTCTTGATGGTCATAATAGGCGCAGGAGGAAACCTCAGCCGTCGCCTTTTTTCATGGCTGCTGAGAAGTTCCTGTACAATTACAAAGGTTTGTGTGTGACATTCCAAGATAGTGAGATACTAAGATGATTTTTCTCTGTTAACTCAATTTTACGATTGTGAATATCGACATGAATCACAGAATCAGTCACAAGTTATGATTGAACTAATAAGAGAAAGTAGTCCCCTTAATCTGGAATTATAAAGAAACAATAAATCATAGCTTTAATTTTAAGCTGGTGACTGATATGAAGAACTGACAATAGAATTAGAACATGCTAGAACTTGTTTTATGTTTTATGATGAACTGAATTCTATGCTAAGATTAGAATTAGACTTCTTCAAGAACTTCATGGAGGAATATGGAAATTCATGTACAATTAGAAAGGTTTGTGTGGCATCCCATTTCAAGTTTTTATGATGAACTGAATTGTCCAAAATTACAATCGGTCATATAGCTATTTGGTTTAAATGTCATCATAAAGCAAGTGATTATTGTTAGAAACCTCTTAATAGATGATTAACAAATTCTTTAAGGATCTTAAATTTCATGATTCTTACCTAATGGAAATAAGAATATAGATTCATCATTCATACTTGGATCCATATTTTTTATCTTTCTTTGGTTACATTAAGATTTTAGTATGGTGATATTTCTCAACCAAATATCCAAATTCCTTAGTTCCTCAAGGGACTACATGTTTTTTCTCTCATATGGTGAGAAAGAAAACGTTTTTGTAATTTGGTGTATTCGGGGACTATAACCATTACTCATGTTTTAACAAATAGGATTCAAGATTAGATTACTTATTTTATAACTCTTAAACCAACAACTAATATAATTATATTAAAATATATGATGCCCAAATATTAATTATAAATTATAAATTTCTAACAATGTCTATCTTGACTTATACATGAAGAAATTTCATGGAGAAATATGAAAATTGTCAGACACAGATAGTTCCATGGAGTTCAATTGCTGGTTCAGTCTATGCTAATGATTTCTGCTAACATTTATATTTCTTGCCATTATTTTTTGTCTTCCATCAAGTGCCAAATTAACATAGACTTTGGCATTGACTTTCCTTTCCTCAATTTAGGACCAAGGATCCTGCAATTTGATAGTCCTCAGACATATTCCAACCCTATTATGAGAAATATGTGGCCTACCACAGCCAAAACTGAAACTGAAGCTGAATCTGGTTATGATCGTCGCCGACTTTTATATAGAGATGACAATCATAAGCAGGGGAATGAACTTTTTATTTGGCAAGAAAGTGGCCTTAAAGCAAACAATGGTAATGAAGTAATGCTTAGAACTCCAATCTACCAGCAAACTTATGGTGCCAATGCAGTACCAGCAAGTCGAAAAGGTAGCCGAAAACCGTATTCTGATAGCAAACTTGAATCTTTTGAATCAAGTTGTGCTCTCTATCTTCTGTCAACACTTCAAACACAAAGCTCAGAGTTGAGTTTGGTGCAATCTAGCATCACCTGCCCAATACAATCATCATCAGGATCTGTGAATTTGGATGCTATGGATGAGTACTCATGCACAGAAAGGGTGATGAATAAGCCTACTAGCCCAGTATTTGTACGTGACGCAGTCGAAGCCGATCTTCAATGCAATGGGATGCTGCAAATTGGACATGATGAGTTGGTGAAAAATGAGGACTCAATGATGTTTCCTTCTTTCTGGGAGTAAGTAGCCAAGTTATGTATTTTCTTGGGAACTTAATGAAATTTTTGGCCTTTGTGTTGTCCAATAATAAAGTTAAACTTGTTGAAGCTTAAAATAAAGATCATTAGTTTTAGACAATGTAAGTTGTAATATTGTTGAAGCTAAGATGAATTTCTTGGTATTAACTATGATCTTTCAATTTTCTTTTTATCAAAAATCTATGTTATTGAACTGTTCAGAAGATTATTTTTCTTTTATGAAGGATTTGTAGTTTGATAGTAAATTTGTTTTTTATAACATTCCTACCTAATTGCATAGTACTTTGATTGCTATTGTTATTATTGAAGCTGTCAAAATAATTCTAAGGATTAAAGTGGAACATAAAATTTAGTGTATGAATTCAAAAGCATTTCTTCTCCCCTCTCCCTTAAGAGAAAGAAATAATGTTTGCCTATTTAAAAAAAATAATCCATAAACTAGAGATGGATGCTGATAGAAATGTTTTGGTCTATATCAACGTAATAATTATGAAGTTTAAAATCTATTCATAGAGTTTTTTAATTACATCTGTTAAATTTTGGTAAGAGAAATGAAAAAAAAGAAGGCTCGATGAATCAAGAAGTATATGAAAGAAAGCTTAAAAAAAAAGAATGAGAAACAAAGAGTGTCAAAACTGAATAAAATTTCTCATTATTGAATTGATTTTTCATTACAGAATTGAATGAATTACAAAGATTAGGGGAATACCCTTTATATACAACAATTACTACATAATTTTTTAACCAGGTAATCGATTAATTCTCTTGATTAATCAATTCTCGTACACAAAATTCACCTTAAAAGTTAAAACAATACCCCGTTAATCGATTAACTTTTACACAGTTAACTGATTAACTACATTGTTAATCATTAACTCTTACACAGTTAATCAATTAACTACAATGTTAACTTATTATTAACTCTTATACTATTAATCAATTAACTATAGTCTTAATTGATTAACTCTTACAGAATTTTACTTATTCTAATAACATCATCCACCATTGGTTTGTATTACTTTTGTTTGAGAGATAATGATGTTTAACAAATCAATGATGGATGATTGGAATGAGAGTCAATGATGATTAACAAATCAATAGGATAATCACTTACTTTTGTTTACTTGCCATGGTTACATAGTTAAGTGGCATGGTTACATAGTTTACTTCTTTATTCCCCCCTTTAATCTTCATCTATATATTTTTAGGATATTTTTATTTTTTTGTACTACCAATGGTATTTCGTCATGTTTTTGGGTAAGGAACTGATTCTTCCTTTCGGGGTTTATGGATGCTCCTCCAACAAGTGTCGTTCTCAGGAATCGAACATCCGACCTTGGAGATCCAATAGAGCCTTACACCACTAAATCAACACCTTGTTTATTTATAATATTCTTATTGAAATAAGAATATTATTCTCTTAGTTGTTAATATGGGGCTTAAAGACGGAAAGGAGTAAAGAGTAGTTATTTGGTATTATAAAATATAAAAGTATATAGTAGGTTATGAAATCGAATAAGAATAAGAATATGTAGTGAATAAAAAATATATTATTCTTAATTTATATGGATATGTAATATATTATAAAATAATGTGTGATATTTGAATAAAGATGTATAAAATGCACTTACTTTACTATGATTGTTTATGACATCTCATTAGATAGTTGTGATACATGTGATAAATAAAATAATTATGCAATTGTGACTGAAAGTAGTTTCATCAGCTTTTTGCTTTTCTGACAGAAGCCACTAGAAGGTGTAGGCAATCTTTTATATTGTAGGATGGGTGAAAGGTCCCAAATGGGAGTGATGTTAACTTTTTTTAGATAGAAAACAGAATTAAATTGCCATTGTGATAAGCCTTATCTTATCCCCTTGAGAAAAGGTGGGGAAAAAAAGTAGGGAGTGTAACATGGTGGTTTGAATTTGGACAATAGTTCCAAAGTTATATATGTCTCCTATGAATCTTCCCTATCTTATTTTCCTAAGTTACTCAATGTTTTTTACATCATTTGTGTTCCTACTTTTTCCTTATAGCTGTTGTAGAAAAGAAAATACATGCTAAGTAAATAGTTGATGAGAAAAAAATGTCCATAGGTTGAAAACAAATGTCAAACAAATGTCAAACAAAATTCTAATATACCATTAAAATAAATAAAAAATGAAAAGCAAATTGAAAGACATATAACAATAGTTTAAGACATAAATTCATGAATAACTAGCGGACAATTTTATCTGTGACTAACATGTATCCATGAATAATTAGTGGACATTTTTTTTACTGTGCATAGTTGCATAAATCTAAGTTTTATTATATTGCTAACAACTCTTAAAATTACGATACTTCTTTGTTAAATAGAGCCCATATACTATACATATATCCAATAAACAGATTTAATGATATTAATCCAATAATTTGAGTGAAAATAAAAATGATTTAGTTACATTAATAAATACAGTTTCTGAAAATTCATATAATTATTAAAAAAAATTAATAATATTTTCACATTTTTAATCTATGCTAAAAGTAACCCAACAAATACTATAAAAATGATAGAAGGGAACTTCAATTTTGCTAATCATTTCTCTCAAGTCTTAACTTAAAAGTGAAATTTCTTTCTTAAAAATACAGTATATTTTATTATATATGAATTCGTAAAAATTTATCTAAATGCATGGTTAAAGAGTTGTAATTATCTTTTTCGAGTTATTTTAACATTTCAGTGTAAAAAATAATAATATTATTGCAAATTATATTAATGTTATTATATTTGACACTTGACATAGTAATAACTTATTTTGTTAAAATTGTAGGAGTCATTAAAGAAATCATCTTAATAAATCAAGAAGTATGAAATAATGTATTGAGTATTGAATCGATGATTCTACAAAGTCATAATGAATCATTTATATGAAAGAAGGAAAAACTAACCATCCTAACCAAAACTAATTAAACAAAAGCCCAATACAAAACTAATCCAAATAACAAAATATATTTCAACATTAGTAATCGATTAATCATTTTGTTAATGGATTATCCATTACAGAATTACAACTATTTTAACATCCCCACAAGCTGGAATGTATCATGCATTCCAAGTCTTGGAATCTGAGTATGAAGCATTACTTACGCTTAATCATCATAGGCAGAAACAACTTTATCCAAAGTTTAACCATTTATTTTGATAGAAGCTTAACCAACTAAACCAACCATGATAAATAAAAGAGAGAGAAAAAATGGATCTTAATCTTGATCCTAGTATACTGCGTCAATGATATAGAATTTCACACTATCACAATGTTGTGTGGGAGAGGGGTAAAAAGTGCATTAGAAATGAAATGGAGGTAATTAGTGGTAGACAAGTTTTATATAATCAAATGACTCTTACACTTAGTAAAAGCTCGGAGTCTTCAACATCGGCAACTTGTTTTCATCCAATAAGGTATAAGTGATGCCTCCAAATTGTATGGTGCTAGTCCCTTCCTAATTCTGCCAAAGACATCATAATGTGAACTATTTGTTTGTTCTAAGTGTTACAACATCTTCTCAAAAATTCAAATTTTCTCACAACTACCATGTGAGGCAAATTAACAAACTGTCAATCCAATCTATCTTCTTCAATATCATGAAAGTAACTGTAATTGTACTTTCCAAATCAATTTTGCCAAGAATCATCATTTCTTACAAGAACATGATATTTTGTTTACTTTTGAAGTACTTTTGAACCTTCATAGGAGAATAAGTGAACAACATTATGGTAGCTTATTTGGTAATCTCCAACATACATGCAACATAATGAAGTACACTATGAATGTTAGCTGGATGATAGAGACTTTCCTTTAACAACATCGAAGTTCATGAATGACCATGTTCCTCATCATGTGCATCTTCTTGCTACAAGAACTAATAATAACTTTCTTTTACACTTCTCTTCATATAAGAATCTTGAATCTTTTGAGTCTCTTTGCATGTTTTCTTGACAAGCTCCTTAATCTCGCCAACTAAACTTGTCTGCTGAGAGGGACAAGTTTCTTGCAATTCTTGATGAGATGTGCCAAATTCTTAAAGCACGACTTGTTGCAGCGGAAGAAATGAGGAAAGCAACACAACGTGGAAAACTGGAAAAGAGGGTTTTGTTTATGAAGAGAATGAGCAAACAAACCAGAAAAGTTGATGGAAACAAAAGAAGATGGAAGTAGATAATTACATTCCTCTGATATCATGTTAAAATGATATGTGTCATTACATCTAATAAAATGTTGTTTTTAGTTTAATGTCATGAATACAATTTGAGACATGACTATAAGTATAAAATGGATCTTATTCATTAGGTAAAGGTTGAAGTTGATATACTCATTTTTATGCTCGCTCTTGAGGAAAACGTTATTCAACATGATTTTTAAAATTTGAAGTAAGAGATTGTTGGAACATTTGAGAACAAACTAGAAGTAAGTTGTTAAAAAGCATTCGACTTGGATTGTTAAAGCATTGGAGACATTAACGCATTTGAACTCGTTGACTTGAAATATGATTTCACTGAAGTCGCATTATTCATCCACAATTTTATTGAATACAAATTAAAAAAAATGAAAATCGTGTACGACAATCACGACTTCCTCCTAAATATACATTAAAATGGTAATATTTTGAAAAGGTATACTAACACTATATGTTGATATCATTGGACGCATTCCGTATATCAATCGATTTTAATGCAGGACTTAGACCAAAGTGTAACTTCATTATGGTGTTTCCTTGATTCTCTCCATTTGTTTTGCCCACTTGTTTCAGCCATATAGGAACATTACCTGCTCCACGTTTATTGCCATTAGCAATGAGGCTTATATGAGATAGAAACGCAAAATGGGAAATAAGAATGAGATATACAACAATCTCTAGAAATAAAAAAAAACTTCGGTCTAGCTACATAAAAGATTATGCACATTTATTTGATAAAAAATAAGTTAGTTAATCTCAACTATTAACTATATCCTTACTTTTTGTAGCTTTTATATTTTAATAATTTAATTGATCTTTATATTTTGTTATGTTAAAAAGTAATAATTATTGAATATTATAGGAAATTGAAATCTCTTTTATACCCAGCTATTAATAATGAGAATGCACAAATTACTTGTAGTTTTGTTATAAAAAATTAAAAAAAAAGCCATAACTTTTAAAGCTCGTTAATAATTGTTAAATCAGAGGTTATAATCCAGTTTATATGACCAAACAATTAATAAATAAATGTTATTGAACACTTACAGTTCAATACCCAACCCCTTAGGCCTTAGCTGATTTTCCATGATTCCGCTAAATTTAGTAAATTTTGCCCAATAGAGTCTATCTATTAACAATATTATAAAAAAAACTCATTCATGCCACATGTCACATCCTCCTCACATGTTTTCCCTTCATGCCACATGTCACATTCTTCTCACATTTTCCTATCTTAAAATATACTACATGTCACATTCTCCTCACATTTTCCCATCATAAAATGTTCTAAGTTGTTAAAAAATAAAATAAAAACTCATTCATGTCACATGTTATTACTATGTACCTTCCCACAAAACTTGTATTTAAAATTGAAAAAATCATTTCATTTTCTATAAATTTTAAAATATTTATTTTAATAAAAATAATATGGTATCATGTTTCAGACTTTCACTTTGTTATTTCCATTAGAAAATTCAAATTAAAAATGATCATTTCTTTTTCTTATGTGATTGAATATGCAAATACACAGGTAAGACGTGTATTCTTAATAATGTGAATGTATAAGTAACATGTGTGTTTTAACTATGTGAATGCATGAATAACATGTGTTTTCTTAGTAATGTGAATGTACAAGTAACATATGTGTTTTTAGTCATGCGAATGCACGGATCACGTGTGTGTTCTTAACAATACGAATGCACAAGTAACATATGTTTCTTAATCATATAAATGTACATGTAATGTGTTATTAATCTTGCAGCCAAAGAAGTATTGCCCCGTACATTATGTATGGGTGTCTTGCTAGTTGTATTTTAATTTTTCCCCCTCACGGCTCACGCACATTTTTTATTTAATGAAATTTGCTAGACATAGCAGACAAGTTCTATAGGTGAGAATGGCAAAATCCCGTAGTTCCTCCAGCTATGAAATAAGAGCTTGTAATTTTTCAAGTAATTTGTTACTTTTTAAATTAGTCAATCAACTATTAAAATCATTTACTAAATAAAATTACAGTCACAGTTAGAAACTATTTTGCCGTTAGTAATTGGCTAATATAAGCTTGCTAAGGCCTATCTAAGCTAGGTAGAAATCTGATGTTAAAATAATATACCACTTCATATGCCTTACTGTCAGAAAATTAACTAATAGAAATAAGATATATCAATTAAACTTTATTATTACTTTTACTTCATTATCATTTGTGTGGGATGATACATGAACATAATCTGGACCATCAGATATTTGTTCATTTTCCTATTAGGTTATTTCAATCTAATCTAAAATCATGATCTCCCAACAAATCTAACCCTGATGCTGAAATGCCTTGAACAGAATTTGACACCAGAATATTACAATTGAAATTGCAGCTGAGAAATGTAATTTAAAATATTGGAACCCAAAGCTCTAGTTCATTTTTTCCATCTTGCTTTCCATAAAACCCAGCAATTTGATTCAAAAATTACTTACTAGTTACTACCTTGAAAAAAGTGAGTTACAACCCAAATCAACACTTGAATTAAATATAAGCTGTAAAATTCTAAAAAGGAAATAAAAATAACAGATCTATGTGTTCTCATTGCCAAGCGATAAATCTTTGATTTATTTTCATATAATTGATTCAAAGATGACCCTTAACAACAACTAATAATAAAAGATAGCCAATTACTACAATAACCAACTTTAATTTTCGTAAGAATTATTTATGAGTTGGAGTTTTGAAGGTATAGACGAGGAAAAAAAGACTTTAAAATCATTAAATACACTTATAACTGTGAAGGATTCTTATTTCCTTTTCTTTTAAAAAAAAAACTAACAGATCGTAAATAAATATATATCATTATGCAGCAAAAAGGGCAGATCTTGGAAACAGTTACTTCAGCCAGTGTAGATGTGAAGATGAAGAGCCAAGATGAGAATGGTAAAGAGAGCAAAGAAGATAAGAGTGTGAATGAAAATAGCTTTGCCATTAGTCTTCATGCTACTGAACTCAAGTTGTTTACCATTTCCTGGAAATGAAAAAAGCAAACCTGGTTGAAGCAACACAAATAGCACTACTCCCACTAACACTGGTGCCCAATCACCCATTTTCTCTGTTCTATTCTCAGATCTAAAATGAAAGATGAGTTTGAGTGAAGAAAGTAAGAGAAAGAATACAAGGAAAGAGTGCCAGTAGTAACTGTTAGACACTGCCTCGTGTGCTCTGTTACTCTGCGCTAGATACTAGGAAAATAATATTGAAACTTTAAACGTCACCAGGATAAGTCATAATTAAGATAATGAAAGGTGCCCACAGTTTTTGACGGTATAAAAGTGTATCATAAGGGAGTAAAAATCATTTTCATTAATGGAAATACAAGTACTATAAAAAAACAAAGTAAATAATAATATGATAAGAAATTTTTATCTTTTTATATAAAATGGAATAACACTTTTGTTATTGAAAATATAAATAAAATTAAGTATTTATCTCTTCATTAATAAAAATGAAGTATATTACCATATACAAATAAAATATTTCTTTCTACGTCCATGTCTATCTTGTCCAACTATCCAACAATAAATAAATATAGGGAAATTTACGTGGATAGTGTAGTTTAACTATACTATTACATGTTTGGTGTATGTTTGAAAATATTTACGGAACTAGTGTAGATTTAATAGAATTTGTGGATGAGGTTCACGACTTTAGGGAAGTCGTTGACCAGCAATATAAGATCACTTTATTGTGTCAGAGTTGACCGAAATCGTGGTCCCCGTCCACGACTTCCATGACAATGTCGTGGATGTACAATACAACATCCAACTCGTGTATGACGTGCACGAGACCCAAACAGAATATATACTCCTCCACCCCAGCTCAAATCACATCGAAATAAGAAAAGAAAAATTGAGAAAAATTTAAGAAGAGACATTATATAATGTAAGTAAAAATATTGTTTTGTTTTTAATTCTATTTACTTGTTTTAATTTTCATTTAATGTTACTTTATGTTTATATGTAGATGATCATTATTAGATATATTGTTAGTGAGTTTATTGATGAAGAGGACATTGAGGTATGTGGTAGCAATGATGATGATGATGATGATGATGTTCATATTGTCACTAGTGAACCGGTTAGCATAACATATGCTACTACTTCATCTTTTTTTGTTAACATTGATTATCAGTCTGGACAAGATTTTCCATATAGAAGTAGTGACATAAGTAATGATTTTGATAATGATCTGTTTGTTAGTATGCAATTTGATTCAAATGAAGCAACAATAAATGTTGTAAAACAATTTCTTATTAGGAATTCTGTTGATTACCATGTGGATGAGTCTAGGCCAAATAGATATATTGCAAAATGTAAATATTATGGAGTTGGGTGTGAATGGAGAATTTGGGCATCGAAAAGTGTGAAGCGTGATATTTGGGATATTAGAAAAATTAGTGGAAGACGTACTTGTGTATCCACTAATATTTCTCAAGATCACACAAAATTGAACTCATCATTTATCGCAAACTATATTATTCAATTAGTATATGAAGATCCTAGTATACCAATTAAAGCATTAGTGAAAGAGGTAGTCACTCCTTTTGGTTATACGGTGACATATAGGAAGGCTTGGACTGCTAAACAAATAGCAATGTCCCAAATTTATGGTGATTGGGAGGGATCGTACATGAGTTACCTCGTTGATTGAATGTTATCCAATATTATGCACCAGGTACAATTCATCATCTAACCATGAAGAACATAATACTTTAATTCTTGATAGAGTATTTTGGGCTTTCAAGCCATGCATTGAAGAATTTACTTTTTGCAAACCAATCCTTCAAGTGGATGGCACATTTTTTACTAAAAAATATACTAGAACGTTATTAATAGCTAGTTCACAAGATGGTAATAGATGTATATTTCCAGTAGCATTTGCCGTTATGGAAGGAGAGACCAAAGAAACATGAGAATGATTTTTCTACAATCTCTGTACATATGTTACCCCACAACCGAACATTTGTATAATATCAAATATGAGTACAGGTTTGTTGGGTGCACTTTGTAATGAGCTCCCACAATGGTGTAATGCACAATCTATATATTGCATCTGTCATGTTGCCAACATCACATATTTTTACTTTTCAATAAAGCATCACATATTTTTGCTTTGTGAAAACATGAAGGAATTCGGCTATATATGAAATATTCTCAAAGAAAAAATGTCAAATTAAAGTGCATGCCTTAATCAACTTCAAATCTTGATGTTTATGACTAACTCCTTAGTTTGGAAAAAAATATTTTGTTGGAATTAAAATTTTTGTAGGAGTTCATTAAGAAGAGGAAATGAAGCCACTAATGAAGAGAAGAGCATAAAATTTGCTTCGAAGGATGCCAAGAAAAAATTCACAGAAATAACTCTCAAAAGTGCAACAAATTTGGAGAAGATTGTCAACCTAGATGAAGAAGAGCTTGGAGGCTTCACTTTCATAGTGGAGAAGTACAGTTAGCAAAAGCTTTCTCAGCCCAAAAAGATGTTTTCAATGGACGTGGTGAAGCAATTTTATGCCAACTCCATTGTTTCAAGTGAAGCAAGGATGAACCGCTACACATGGGTGAATGGGACCCAAGTCTATTATGACAAGTACATGATAAATGATTACTTGGGTAACCCATAGAACCCATCACCATCAAATAATCATGATTTGTGCACCTTTCAACTAAAGCTAAATGCTGCATATTCAGGGGAAGGTGAAGGACATGATGAAGCCTATGTTCGAAGAAGCTTGTGTTTGGAAGGCTTGGAGTTCAATCAAAGTGGGCAGTCTTTAGATTTTGCATGACCCAAATGTCACAAATTTGGGCCATTTTTGTACTATCCAACATATGGCCTTCCTCACATGTCTCGGATTTTCCAATCCCCAAAGCAAAGCTCATCAGTTCCATATATGATGAAGATTTCATTGACATTGTTGCTGTCATCTCAGATGTCATTCATGATTGCATCACGAGGGGAGTTCTTTCAATGATTCTTCCTTCATTGATCACCGACCTTTGCAAGTATCAACTTGTACCCATGCCATACAAGGAGGTCACGACATTGAAGACAAAAATCAACGCATCATATATCAACACATACTGCAAAGAGAAAAGTATCTCATAGGCTCGGGCCGAGCTTAAGAAAAAAATTGGCAACTTGGACCAAGAACAAACTACTTATGGGAGGACAATGACTTCCAAGATAGATGCCATCATATAAGAGCAACACATGCAAAATCTATAACAAAAGGCGTTCTATCGAGTGATCAAATGGATCTACAAGAGCTTACACAACATCTTTGGAAAAAGATCCATTTTCAAAGGAGGATTCTATGAGGAGTTTGTGGCTAAAACTAAGTGGCCCGAGGGAAGATCACAAGATCCAAGTGAGGAGGAGAATGAAGATTGGGAAACCTCTTTCTGGTTTTTTCTTTTTCCTTTCAAGTTCATTTCCCTTATTTTATTTTGAATATTTAGTACTATTGCTACTATGTTGCTACTATATTTTAATATTATGTTAAATTTTATGTTTAATTAAATTTGTGTTTAAATATTATGTTATTCTTTAGAAAGTTTCATATGCATGAAATATTTCCTTTAAACCAATTTTTACATTGGCTTGAGGACAAACCATCATTTAAAGAGGGAGAACATGGATTAATACATATGAATTTTTTTAAAGAAAGTTAATAGTATATATAAGATTATATAATTATTTAAAAAAAGTAATTTGATTGTCCTTAAAACTCAATTTTTTTTTCAAAAACCAAATTCAAAGTGGCTAGATGAAAAAATTATGACATGATTACATGATCTAAAATACAAAGCATATCTTGACTTAAGCTTTTATTGAGCAAAATGAGGTATATGCTAAACTTTTTGTGAAAAAAATCATATAATGTCATAACTTGAAATTTTTTTGCAAATGAAAATTAAATTTGTGTAACATGATCTTTGCAAATATTTTTTAAATCAAGAAGCGTAAATCCTAGCCAAGTGAGAAAGTGAGCCAAACACGTGAGGATTAAAGTTAAATCACCATATGATTTGTCTAATTAAACTTGTTTGAGTCTTTAAATCTCTTAATTACATAAGATTGATAGGAAGTGATCAATGCATGTCATTTGTTTAGTTGAACCAAATGGCCAAAAGTCTAACAAAAAATTAGGATTATCATTTGATAAGCCTCTTTCAGCCAAACAAGTGTAACATTTTATTCAAAATATCTCATGAAACCATATTTGAAAACAAATGTTCTAAAGAGAGCATTAAAACTTTAAAGGATGTTCGAAAGAATTAAGTTGGGGGGAAAATTGGTAGACTTGACTTCCTAAAAAGAAAAGGAAATGAATTTTTCAATCTCTGTACAAAAACAAAAACAAAAACTGTAAAAGAAAGTGAAAAACAAAAAGAGATTGAGAAATGCAAAAGAAAAGCCAAAAAGAAGCCAAGATTCAAAAGCTTAGAGGTTGGAAAAAGAGAATTATGGAAAAAGTAGAGTAAAATGCTTCAATGAGGGAAAAAAAATGCTCTCTTTTGACTTTAACTTAACTTAATTACGTAGAAAAACCATGATTGTCCAAATCATATCTCATTACAACCTAAAACAAGACTTTAGTGATCCTTAATTGATTATACAATTTAAGAGAATAGGTGAGACAAAGAACAAGTTCAAATTACTACAATCAAATGGTTAAAAAATTGAGTGAAACACTTACCCCTATGAAGTTCAATTTTGAACTTGTGTTCAAAAACACTATTTGATTGAAAAATATTTGCTTAGGTAAATTGTTGCACATATTTTGATGAACAAAAGCATAAAATTCGTGTTTGAAGCATTATGTGTTAAAAATTCACAATCATGAAAAATCTCATTGAAAACAATTTTTTTTATCATGCTTAAGCAAAATCGAAATCATGTAAATCATATCTTAAAAATTAGCAAGTCTTGAATTCGGATAAGCTTTACCTTTTGTTTGATGGAAAACAAAGTCTTAAGTTGGGGGGATTTGATACGTACAAAAATACCTAATTTTCATGGAACTTATCCTTGGATAAATTGAGAAAACCAACTTAAATTTCACACTTTTTGGATAAAATATCACAATCTTGTATATATGTTTTGTATATTTCTTTATTATTGTATTTTGTAGGATTTAGGTGGAAAAGAGAAGAATTAATCAAATGCAAGCAAAATGCTCAAAATAGGCCAATATGCCAAAATGCTAAACACATAAGCATGACTCATCAAAATTTGGTCTATGTGGAGTCAACATGAAGTTGCTCATTAAGCATCTTAGCTTGGACCAAACCCACGCCCATCGTGACCTGGACACCAACCTGACACGGTCAGACCAAAATTACATGGTCAGAACCAACCTGACATGGTTAGAACACAAGTCTGGCACAAGCTAACCTGCTCAAGCAGACAGCTTAGCAGAGCACCTGGACCGCCCAGCGTGGAACCACACACTTGACCAGGTCAGTAAGTCCCAAGCCACATCACCACCAGCACGGTCAGAGCTGCTCAAGCAGGCAGCTCAGTGGTACCACATAGGCGCTTAGCGGTGTGCACCCAGCAACTTGGTCAAGTTGACTTAGCCACCAAGTAACTGTGACATCATGAATGACCACACTCCACGTAGCCTCCCTAGGCTTTTCAGAGGTAGCTCACAATAGTTGAGCCAATTAGCCCACCATAGCTTCGGTGAGTCAGCTCAAGCAAGTGACTAAGTTGTTTGGCCAAGTGACCAAACCCATACTGAAGGGTTTGGTCAGCAGCTTGGCAGTGGAAACAAGCAACTCAGCGGGGACCAGGAAGGCCTATAAAAAGGATGCACCGCAAAGGCAAAAAGATATTCCATTTTTCATTCTAACATTCACTCCTATATTCACACACTTGAACCGAATTCTTCTATTCTTCTTCTTGTAATTTTCTTGGAGAATTTCCACTCCAACGTAGTTTAGGTAAGTATAGTTTGTAGTTTTTCTTTCTTAATTCAATAGGAGAAAAGAGATGGAAAATGAGATGTAAAAACATAATTTTATAATCTCATTTGGGACCCAAAAGCATCTTATTCATGGATAGATAACTCATGCTCCTACAAATTGACTTGGATTATAGTGTAATTTCTTCTCTTTAATTTATCAACTTTTGAAATCAATGCATTCAAGTTATTATTTTTGGGTTAAGTTTTGATCCTTCATAAAGTTCTTAATGCGGTTTAGCTTGATCACCTAAAACTTGATTTAAAGATCCAAAATGTTTCTTCTTAAAGTGTTGACAAGTGAACTAAAAATTATAACCTACACCTTAATTCACTTTCCATATCAATCATCTATTTTAAGCAACTTATGTTCAAGGCTAAATAAAGTTAATGGAGCCCGAAGTAAGGTGTGACAATCTGCTCTGACGTGTGACACTTAACTATTATTTAGTGTATTTCATAATGTTTGAAAATCATCTTATCATTCTAGGACACTAGATGAAGGATTTAAAATGATGTATGAAATTAACCAAAGATATAACACATAACTTGTAATGTTTTCAAAATCAATTAAGTGTAGAAACAAATCCATATTTCCAAACCAATTTCCTCCTCAAGAATTTGTAAATAATAGTTGTTTTATGTTTATGTTTACTTGTCAATATTTCTTAAACAAAATCAACCAAAAAATGTTTAAACATTATTAGTAATATAACATGTTTATAATAATATTCTATTAGGCAATTCCTTGTGGTCCGACATAACCCTATACAATACTACAATTGAGTCTTGAAAGAGATGCAAATGTAAAATAGTAAAGTGTTAACTTATAAATTTTATTTGTTGACGAAGAAAGAAACCTTGAATTAAAGGGAAATTTAATTCATAAGTTGTATCTTTGTGAAAAGAAAAAATAAACAGTTATAATGAGTGATCTAACTACTAACTTTTAATTTCACTCATTTATATTTCCGCAACTAACATTTATTTTCTGTCATTTAAATTCTACAACTAACTATTTATTGCTTTATTTATTCTTTATACTAATCCTTCGAAAGAAGTGGTACACTTAACTTCTAACTTTATTCTTTTGTCATTTTATTATTCTTTGATACAAACCTTTCATAAGAAATGGTATGCTTAATTTAATAAAATGAGACCGACATTTATGGTATGGTTAAAAGAAACCCGAAATGGAGTAAATAAATAAAGTCACTAACTAATTAAATATCATTCATTATCACTTGTATTAATTTGCTAAGTTCATACCATTAAACTGGCGTTGGAATTTATTTCAACAAAGCCGAGATGGTATGAAATTGTTAATAATTCAATAAAGCTAAGTTTGTGATTAAATGAACATTCTTGAAACCATTGTACCAGTATTGGAATTTATTCCAACAAAGCCGAGATGACGAGCAAAACACCGACCTATCATTAAATAAAATAATAAGAAACTTGATGCCTAAAAATAAAGCAAGCATCGGAAAAAAAATCTTTCAACAATGACAATGATGTAATGCTACTAATAGGCTATAGTAAACATATGTATTTACATGTGAATGTAAATAATATATGTTTTGGATTAAGTGTTGAATCAAACTCAACTAAATGATTTTTCCTTTTGAAAATAAAATTGTTTGACATTTTAAGTGAACCTATTAAACATGAAGACGCTAAAGTGATATCTTTTCTGTGAATTGTTCATAATAAATGTCAAATTCTAGTGTATATATGTATCCATGTGAGTATTAATCGGCCCAAAGGAATATTACTATTTGGTCGGATTAAATACACACATGTGATAGTAAACATAAGATTATTATAATGTTGCATATGTGAATAATAAATCAGTCCAAAGAAGAGTTTATTATTTGACATACATTATGATTAATGTTTGACCATTACAAACAAAAGTATCATTAGCGATTGATATTTTATATCAATCAATTGTATATTTGCATTTTATGCGAATAATGATTGGCTCAAAGGAAAATATCAATTATAGGATTTTGAGTCTCATGATTCTTACACAATATAAAACAAGGATACAAAGTCATACTTGAATCCCTGAATCCATGTTATTTGATCTACTCCTTTGATATACCTTTTGAGAGAGTTTTGGTATGATGGTCTTCCTCAACCAAATCCTTAATTCTTTTTGGCACATTCATTTTCTCTCTGATTGGGAGATGTGAAAATTATTTGTGATTTGATGTCTTGGGAACTATAATCATTCCTTATGTATTAACTTATAGGGTTCTCATTATCCTCATAGGTCAACCGTTTATGTATCCACTCATTAAGCTCATATCTGTTATTAGTTTCAGAAAACTTTTAGGTTGTCATTAATTATATCACTTGTTTTGTAACCCAAAAATAAATAGTCAATATAATTGTATTCAATATATATGTCTACCTTAATTAGAAATTATGAATTTCATAACAAATACTTGCCATTTACCAAAGAAGCACTAACGTATTTATACAAATGGACGAAAAACAAAAAAGCTGAAAATAAACTAGAAAAATAGTTTTCAGATTTAACTGTTTTTCCCGTCAAAACAATTTTCTTCTTCATTCTTACTTTCTGAGTTTGGGCTGATCATGTGGGTTTGGATATGATTGAGATGTGTGTTGTCCAACAGTATATTGGAATATGCTTCAGCTTTTATATTGAGCTATGGGGTATTATGTATGGTTTAAGGGTGAACCTAACTCTACTTACATCATCTCAATTTTATCTAAGCTAGATAGTGCTTATAATAACAATAAGTTGATGTCCTTTATTATTTCATAATTAACATAGTAATGCTTATGCAATTTAACATACCAATAATTGCTAGAGAGGAGCATTTGTTGGAAAGGATCCAAATCTATTCACTTTAATCTATAATGATTTTTTTTGGGTTTTGTTGTTTTTTCTTTTGTTGCGTTTGGACTTTAAGCTCTCTATGTAAAGAAAACAATATTGCTACAGAATCAAAGAGAGATAATTTATTGAAAAGTCTTGTATTGAAATATATTAAATATTTGAAAGGTATAGTTTTGGTTAAAAAATAACCCATCTTTTGGCTTGTTAACTAATATATTAAGGACATTAGTTAAAGTGCACTCCACTTTTTTTAATAAAATTAAACTGATTAGTGCCCTTGCTTTGTTGATACCATCAATGATATATTCTCACCTTATGAATAAGAAACTAACTCCTTTCAGGGTGTATGACTGCTCCTCTTAATAAATGTCATCTTAGGAATTGAACTTTTGATTTCTTAATCATTATAAAGATAACAATGTCTTACATCACTATATCAATGTCTTTTATAATATTAGTATACTCACTTTAATTAAGCTAAAGTTACACAAATTTTTATAATGAATAAAAAATGAGCAAAAGATCAGATAACTATTGTTTTGAAAATAATTATTCTTTCAAAAGTCCATTCAGGAATGGCTGGGTGTTCCCTATGTGAGAGTTCTTTATCTTTTTAAGTCTTCTTTCTTTCAAAATCTTATATATATTTTAGCACATTGCTTGAATTATTAGAGCATAAAGGGAGCAATAAAGATATCACATTTGTGATCAACCACAACCACTAAGTAGACAATGATGATCTCTATCAACCACAACTTATTGTACTGCTATTGTTTATTATAAATGATTGCAAAATCTCACTAATTCTGTTTTGGCGATTGACTAGTAAAGAAAAAGATGCATTTCTGGGGAAAAGGGGGACAAAGATTAAAGTGTTTATTGATTATTTTTATGTGAACTTTATATGATTCTAATTCTACGATCTTAGTTGAAACTTTGGTAACAAACATAATGACATTTAATACTGACTATAATAGATTTCTATTAAAAGGGAGCCCAAAAGATTTAGAAAAACTAAAAGAGTGAAATGACATCAGTTCCCAATTAAAGAATAACCCATACTAGAAATTCTTAATTTTTTATAAAATAAACAAAGGCTAAGCAAAAAATTACATTACAGGAATGAAATCTGAAAAGCAATACTCCTATATCTTGGTATGATAATGGATCTAGATGAATCTAAATAATGTATTATCAGGACCCGTTCAATTCATACGAGTATTCAATGATTCTATTATTCATATTGGTTATTCAAAATTAAGAAAAATGAAAATGACAATTAAAATTCAAAATAAAACTATTGATAATTAAATAACTGCTGGTTATGATTCAAAGATAAGATTGATTTTGTGATATCTAGAAATTCATTTTTGTGATAAAATTATCTTGAAAGAATAAATTACAAAAGTACTTTTCTAGGACAAAAAAATCATTGACTTTAATAAACCCAAAAATTACGAGAATATTCATAAATGAATAAAAATAATTATTCGATTTTATAAAATTACAAAAATGACCAAAATGCCCATTTTAGTTATTTTTGGTATTTATAATTTGTATTTTAAAAAAAATTATTTTGTAAAAATGCACCGAGCAAAATTGGATGTTTTTATTGTTTGTTCCCTTTTAACTTCCCACCTTCTAATCATGTCCGCTTTTTTACTCCAATAACATTGCAGCTAAATTAGGAAAATTTGTCCTAAAGTTATTTATATTCACAATTGAAGCCCAATTTATCTCAATTTCATTTATTATGTGCTCCCTATTTCGCCAAGAATCATTATATGCCATTTTCTTACACTATATTTCACATCTGTTCACAATAAAAAATCCGTGGTTAATGAAATAGTCTAGCACCACAATTTTGTGTCCATAAAGTTAAAAGATTAAAAACATATATCATTGATGTCAGATTTTGCATAGATTAATATTTAATAACAAAGAAAAAAGATCATAGAAAGAATTGACTAGGTAATTAACGTACAAGCTTGAGTCTATGAAAAGGGACATAATTCAAAACCTAGGTATTAACTTAACAAGAAATGTATACATCAAGTTAGTATGAGATCTATTATTACACTTTATAATCGTAATTGCAGTTATAATATTGCAATTTTGACAATCTCATCAAAACAACATAACTACAACCATAATTTAAAA
Source organism: Lupinus angustifolius (assembly GCF_001865875.1). Lineage (NCBI taxonomy): Eukaryota > Viridiplantae > Streptophyta > Magnoliopsida > Fabales > Fabaceae > Lupinus > Lupinus angustifolius. The sequence continues at coordinate 22,827 of NW_017716679.1, forward strand.
ACATGGGTCAGTCGCAGCATTAGCCCCAGTACAGGTGGACTCCAATAGCTAACAAGAAAATACATATTAGGCCAAAGTATATGATAGCATGTACCAATATGGAAATTCCACTTGTCTGGAAGTTCCCAAACTCTAGGACGTTGGTCCTACCTGGTATCTGAACAAGAAGACCTGGAGTCAAGAGAATGAAGAGTACTACTGACACAAAAACTGGACCCCAATCTCCCATTTTCTCCTCTTCTTCCTACCCTTAATTTGTGTGTGTTCTTGGTCTCTTTCACTATCTCTATTAGTGGGTTTTGCAAATGAGAATTTAAGGGAAATGGGGTTTCATTAAAAGGAGAAATGGTGGCAAAAAGGTAATATCTTTGGCACAAGAGACAAGTAATTGGTGAGTAGGAAAAAGAAGAAAGTTATAGAATCAAGTTATTCTGATTCAAACTATACAACTCATTTCCACACGCATGGCATTAAAAATAAGAGGAATCTTCATCCTTCTATGATATTTGTAGCTAGCTTAAATTTAAGGCTTGATTAAAAATTATATCTACTTTCATGGTTGTCAATAAGTTTAATAAAATGTGCTTTTCCTAATATATTAGTCTTCAACCATTTAATAATTTAACGTTGACATTATTAAATAAATTTCATAATAGTTTTTTGGCAATCAGATTATAAAACATATTATTAAATTTATTTGTGGGTATATTTATTAGGCCATAAATAAGTTCATATATCAAACAATTTTTTTTGTAATATTGGAAAATAATGTATTCACTAATAGGATAAGACTCTTTTATATTATTAGTATACAATTTATTATTCATATATTAATTATCACTATTGCTTAAATAAAAGTAATATATATAAATGATACATTATGTGTTAATAATAACTAAACTTTATATTAATGATACATAAATATTAAATTATTTTAATATTAAGATGTGCTTTATTAGATTGGTACGTGTTTATTTCTTTCCAATTATAACAAATTTTGTAGAGGGTTAATCTATCATATTGTGGATATTCTTGAATAAAATAAGATTGTTTTTCTTGAAACATAACTATGATCTAGACAAAAACAATGATGTTCATGGGTTTAGTGACTAATTATATTTTAACATACATTTCCTTTAGCAAAGAAAGGAAAGGAGAATGATAATTCAGAAAGAAGCTTGCTTTTGCGAGCCACTTTGGCTTGATAGAGAAAAGAAACTTTTTAATAACTTACAAGCTAAACATTAGAATCCAATATTATTAATGTATTAAAAATAAAAGAAAACGATGACTAATTAAGTATATCCAAGAGGTCCCTTTAATCAATAACAAGTTTAAATATTCGTGCCACTTGTTGAATCTTATTATAATTAATAATAAATTATTTCACTAAACTGCCGTTGAGTTTTATGACTTTATCTTTACAAAAAGTATCATAACAAAGGAGCAGTTTATTTGTAAACGTTTTTCAATGACATAGTGTGTATAAGTTAACATTTTCAAAACATATCTCAAAACATTCTCAAACCAATCACAATATGTCATATCTATTAAAAAAATTAAACATTTATAATTTTGTCTATTTTTATTTTATTATGATTAGTTTGGAACATATTTAAGGATATGTTTAGCAACAACTGATCAATACATTAACTTGGATGGTTGAAGGAAAATCAATAATGTTTGCTTTTAAAAAAACATTGTTGAATGGATAAAAGCACAAAATGCCTTTTTGAATGTTAAATCATAAAATTAATAAAGTTTGCTACAAAAGTGTTATTGATCCGTAGCATTAATAGTGTTTGTTCAATAAAGTGTGCAACTCCATATGGTAATGCTTGTGATTAATTAAAAAATATATTTAAATTAAAATTTTAATAATTAATTATTTTTCTGGTCAATCACAAGCATTACGACATGGAGTTACACACTTTGTAAGACAGCAGATGTGCTTCCATATTTAACTGCGCTTCTTGTAACAAACACTATTAATACTTGTGATTAGTTAAAAAAATATATTTAAATTAAAATTTTAATAATTAATTATTTTTCTGGCCAATAACCAGCAATGAAACATTTAGTGATACATTTTTACGGGACATCATATGTCCACTCCTTAAATATGTAGTCTCACTACAACATTTTTTATTTACAACAACTGCTCAAACTCATTCTCCAATTTACAAAAATATTTTGTTTGTCATAGACATGATGTTGTAACTATAGTAGTCCAATGTTTCCTTTTGTTTAGACCATGAGTTTTTGGTATTGGATAACAATTTTATAAAATTGTTGTCTAATAAATAATAAAGGCAACAATTTTACAATTTAAAATTGTTGTTAATATGAAAAGTTGAAAATCGTTGCCAATATGAAAAGTTGAAAATCATTGCTTTTCACCATTTACTATGACTTTTTAATTGTGACAAAAAACGATGGTCCATATAGGCTATAATATGAAGAACATTATCTTTAGTCTTACAACACATTTTTTACTAAAAAAAATATATATTTATTTAATAAGTTATTTAAGAACCGTTTTGGCATCATATTACACATAATTATTTTTATCATAATTTTTTGATGTCAATTATCACATTTAAAATATATAGTGAATGTAATAGAGAACGTATATCTGATAAAGTGCAACAAAATAATTTTTTTTAATAAATGTAATAGAGTAATGTTTTTTATAATCGGCTACACACAAAAAAACCATGACATACAATGACAACAATTATTAATTAATTGTGACCTATCTTAATTTAATAGGTAATGGTTTAAAACCCATACTCAAAGAGTAGATAGGAGAAATTGTAAAACTAATCGTTGTCTATTACTTTTCCAGAACAATTTAAATCATTGTAGTATAGAAATGTAAAAAATTAATAAGCAAAAACAGTTGCTAATTGTACTTTAAGATCATAGTTTTGGAAGTGTTGAAAGTAGAAGCATTGTCAAAGGCAAAAAATGTAGTAGTGTCTTAATCTCTGCCTAACATTTTAACAACATTTCCATACAAAGATTATTAAATGTGTGTTGTTAAATATCAATTTTGGTGTAGTGATTAATTATAATGTTTAAGAATAGGATTAAATAAACTTTACTTTTGATGTATTTACCAATATTTAATTGAGTTTTTTATTATTTCTTATATTAAATCTTTTAAAGCATTAGTTTTTATGGAATTCGCTCATCCGGTGAGAATCTAGATTTTTCTGTCGAAAATCGAAAAATCCACCTAAATCTTTTTTCTCTCTTTTTTCTACTTATCTTTTTCCACTCATCGAGAACCTTTCCTCTTCATTCCCTTCTCCCTAACTAAATCCTAATCGAGCTCAAAGCATATATGAAAAATGCAGTTAGCCTTGAACTTGTGAGTGTAGAACCAAAGAGGAGGCATGGACAACAATATCAATGACAGTCTCTAGTGATATAGTTCTCTAAGCACTATAGCGACTTACGTTTAACAATCGGAACACTAGCAGAGATGATGACCACAACGTTGTGATTCCAAATCCCGGTTGTAAGTGAGGACCTCTTTCGTGGGTAATATGTAAGGACATCTCTAAGCAGTCATAATGCTGTGAAACCTACCCTAAATTTAGTAAGGCCGATAGACTTAACTCACCAAGCTTCAATTTTTTTTTGTATAAATGCATGATAAGTAAGGGTGGAAACAAGTCAGACTGTCTATTAAGAGCCTATTAATTGACCTATAATAGACCAGACCATATCAGATTTTTTTCGTAAACAGGTTAGGCTCAGGCTTTTTGAAAAGCCTATTTACTTAATAGGTCAAACTTTAGGTCATCTAGAAGACCTATTAAGCCTAACATGTCAACCTATTTAGTTATATTATATAATATGTTCATATTATACAATTTTAATATAAAAATACAACTTAATTATTAGGGTTAGAAAAGTATGATCAAAAGTATGAATATTAACCTATTTAGATGTAGACATGATGATCTATTTTAATATTATATAGTATAACAAACATTTAAACAAGCTCAAAAGTCATACTATGTTTTTAAACAAGTCAGACATAGGCTTTAAATTTTTTTTAAACAGACTAACATACTAGACTCATACTTCTACATGTATATATGTTGAGTCTGTTTAAAACAAAGTCTAGTCTGATTTGGCTTGTTTCCATTGTTAATGATAACATATATGGTAGCTTGTATAGGAAATGGTAATTTTTATTGGGCCAACTCCTCACTCAAAACTAATCAATCTAATTAAATTTTTTTATATAAAAATAAGTCCACTAATAATTTAATAGACATCATAAAGTGATATATAAAATAAGAAAAACTTGGTTGGAAATAACCATAACACATTATATTTAAAGACATCTAATGAAAAATTGATAACTTGCTAAAAAGTGGGTTTCTTCTTCTTCTTCCTCTAACTTAGTTAGGGATAACCATAACACATTATATTTAAATACATCCAATGAATCCTCCTCCTCCTCACTATGCTACTCTCCTACAACCTGTCCTAATAAAAAGTTGGTTTCTTCTTCTTCCTCTTAAGACATTATATTTAAATACATCTAATGAAAAATTGACAAATTGCTAAAAGGTGAGTTTCTTCTCCTTCTTCCTCTTCCTCATCTTCCTATTCTTCTTCTTATTTTCACTTTGCTACTCTCATGCAACTTGTCTCAAGAAAGCAGAAAATTGATGACTACATATGTCGTCTGAGAGGATGAGAGAAATGGCAGAGGGCTAGACTTGTGGTGTGATGCATGGTTTGGGCTGAAATAGCAACATCATGTCTCATTAACTGACATTGGCAATTTGCACAGAGGAGTTTAGTTGAAAAGAGAACTTTATACAAAAAAGGAGCCTAAGAAAGTGATGACTAAAGCGAGAGATAAAGCGTATGATAAGTTTTATTAATCACTAAGTATCAAGGGAGGGGAAATTAGTGTCTATAGACTTGAAAAAGGAAGGTAAAGAAAGATAAGAAACTTAGACAAAGTGAAATGCATTAAAGATTAAAGATGATGATAGAAATGTCTTAATGAAGGACATAGACATTAAGGAAAGATAGAAGAATTATTTTCATAAGTTTTTCAATGATGATCATGATTCTTTGCATTCTAATGGTCTTAATACTAAAGAGAAGGGTTGAAATTTTACATTCTAGTTTAGAATTTGCGAGTTGAAGGTGAAAGAAACTTTGAAAAAGATGGAGAATGACAAAAAAATTGGACTAGATAATATACCTATTTAGACCGAGAAAGTTGTAAAAGTGATGACAACCTCAAGGGGTTGCCTTAGAATTATAGGATCGTTTAGCTTGAAATTAGGCTTTGTGAATGTGTGACTTCAGTTTTGTCAAATTAGGGCAATTTTAGGGTTGATTTGCTTCGGTTTGGGGTTTAGCCATGTTGGTACAACCACCATCAATACTTAATAGGCAGATGTTTCCTTGGACCAAACACCTAGAAAGGAAGATGTTTGTCCTTTGGTTGGCCTCATTGGCCATGACTTGGGTTTCAAGCCAAAACTAGCTCTGATGACCACTTGATGACAACCTCTTGGGGCTGCCTTTGAATTAAAGGATCGTTTTAGCTTGAACTTAGATTTGTGAATGTGTGAATTCGGTTTTGGGGAATTAGGGTAATTTTGGGGTAGATGTGGCTTCGGTTTGGGATGTATAATTAGGCTAGGGTTTGTGTATGGTTTGTAGGATGAAGGTGAAGGTGGAAAAGAATGGAAGGTGAGGAGCGCCACAAGCAATGCTGCTTGATAAGCTATGGGGTTCGCCACAAGCAAGGATGCTTGATAAGAACAAGTATGGTGGTGGCCACGGCCAACCTAGGTTTAGGAGAAGTGCTCTCAACTAAAACAATTCAAATTTACTCAAAAATAAAACTTAACCTTTATTAATGATTTGATCAAACTATAAATAGGCAAAGTTGCCTTGGCTGAATAGATAAAATAGAAGATAGAAATCAAATTATCTTCTAATAAACATAAAAATAAAATCCTAAGTAATATCAATTGGTTGAGCTGAATTGCTTGTTTGACTTAGTCTTGAGTGTAATTCGGTTTTGGTGGATGGTTGGCCGAATTTGTTGAGGAGAAGGAAGAGACTTGATCAATTTGACTTCATCTTGAGGAACTAATCATATTTAATTTGAATCCAATCTGATTTGTTGTTGGTTGGAGATGAGATTAGGATTCCCTATTTTATAGCCTTGTGCACCTTAAAAGATTGAGCTTCCTATCTTCTTTCCTTGTTTCTAGCCGTGTGCATCTTTGGGAGATTGATTAATCTCTCTTTAATCTTCATATAATCTTCTCTTTATCTCCAAGTTTGAAAACGTGTGCCATATACCCTTGAATTCAAATTCAAATCTATCTTCTTTTAAATTCGTTTTCCCTCCATGCCTTATCTCCTTGTTTGCCTTAGAGATAAAGTGTTAGCTGAATTGCCTTATCTCCTTGTTTGTCCTTATAGATAGAGTTCCTTACGTGCCTCCTTCCTTGAAATGATCATGCATTGACTTCCATTTGCCCTAGCCACGTGAAAGGCTTACCCTTGAACCTAAGTAAACTACTTGGTCATGAATATGGACCAATGTTACAAATAATTCCCAACCCATATTACATGAATTAAATATTAAAAATACTTGAATGAAAATAAACCTAAGACTATATGAGAATGCAATCTCATTTATTTGAATCAATGAAAATAAAATAAACCTAAGTATAAAGTGACCTAAGGACATAAATGTCCTCCTCACATACCCTCTCCTGGGTCAATTGTGTCCTTTGAGACTTTAAGGATCCCTGCCTTGGCTTTGGCCCTAGTTGTAGGACCATCATGACTTATCTTGCCCTTGGAATCAAAGGCTGCCCTAGGAGGGTTTACATCAAAAAGAGTAAAGCATTAGTCGATCACAGTTGAGTAATGGAGAATCACTTTAATATGTATTTGTAAGAAAAAGGATAGATAAACAAAATTATGCAATATATAGGGGATAAAGCTCATGACCATCTATGAAGTTGCTCTAGAGGATATTTCACTAGAGGTTAAAGCGCGAGACACACATTGGTACATTGTATACATTGATATGGATAAGGCGTATAATAAGGTAGATATAGATGTATTATGGAAAGCTTTAGAGAAGAAAAGAATTCAAGTTCCCTACATTCAAACAATCGAGGAGATATATGTTAGGGTCATGACTCGTGTGAGGACATAAGATGTGGTCTAAAAAATTCACTTTTGCTATAGAGCTAGATTAAGAGTCAACATTGAGTCCCTACCTGTTTACATTGGTCTTAGATGTGCTTAATAAGCATATCCAAGAATTAGTACCACAATGCACGCATTTTACACATTATATTGTCATAGTTAGAGACCCAAGAAAAGATTCAATGGAAAGTTAGAAATGTGAAAATAAACTTTATAAGCAAATAAATTTCATATAAATGTAAGTAAGATGAAGTTATGAGGTGTAAGAACTTTTGAAATTGTTTGTGACATATATTTCTCCTTCATGCCTTTGAGTTTCTTCTAGATATGATATCTACATTGTCAAGGATTTGAGTTTATGATATCATTATGAGGGTTAGAAGACCCAAAAAAATTTGATATGCTTATTCACAACCCTTATATCTACGATCTTCTTTATCTAATTCATTTTGGTGCTAAAGACATTTTATCTAAAAGAGAGTTGAGTGATGCAATTTTGAGTAATCATAAACTCCATCTTATGTTATTCAAGTATTCAAAAGACTTATATACAAGATTAGTTTACATAACTTGCCCCTCAAGTTACCCAAAATGAATAATAACCAAAAAATAACTTACCTCTAAAAGTCAACTAATTATTGTTAAACCAGAGATTCTAAAACTATCATAGACTAAGTATAACGGTAAAAAAACTCAGATATTAATTTGCCTTTTTCCCATGCATGACTAGCCAAAATGTCCCAGTGTGGCCCATACAATATCGGTCAGGATGGCTTACGCGTGGCCCATGCATTATGCGCCAAGGTCTAGGTGCCACGACCATGATGCATGTTGCTTATACAACACAATCACGATGCGCCACGGTCACGAATCTACCTTGCCTCGGTCACGACTCAGCTTTCCTCGATCTTTTTCATAGTCACGAGCCAACTTTCCTATGTCATGGTTGATTTTTCCTCGATCATAGAACTTTGTACCCGAGCCATGATCATTGTTTTGGCTATGTTTCAATACCCCAATAAGCTGGAGAGTATATGTTTATTACTCATAACTTGGAGAGCATGTAGTTGAAAGGAGTAGGATCTAGGGCCTTAGTTAGTATATATGCAAGTTGTTATGTTGTGGAGATAGGTAATAGATGAAAGAGCTTTGCTTGAAGCCTTTCTCTAACCACATGATAATCAATGTCAATGTGTTTAGTTCTTTCATGGAAAACATAATTTGAAGCTATGTATCTAGGTAAATCATTATCATAATATAATAAAGAAGGTCAAATAAATGGTACTTGTAATTTGTTGAGTAAGTATGTGAGCCATTGGATCTCACAAGAAGTGGAGGCTAAGGCACATTATTCTACTTTTGATGAAGATCTTGCTACTGTGTTTTACTTCTTGGATCTCCAAGATACAAGAGAAATAACTAAGAAGGCACACCATCAACCAGTAGTAGACCCCTAGAGTCAAGTAATGAAGCCCAACATGAGTCACTAAAAGCCTTGAAGTGTAGAGGAGATTAGGTTGCGTAGAAGAGACCACACCCAAGATTGCTTTTGATGTACTTGAGGACTCTGCATAAAGCCTTGTAGTGATTCATAGTTGGTTGAGCCATGAATTGGCTTAGTTGTTGTATAACAAAACTAATGTCTGGTCTAGAGTTGGTCAAGTATAGCAGCCTTTCGACCAGCCTTCTATAATAGACTGAATTAGAGTAAGGAGGACTATCATCCCGATGTAGCTTTATTGTCCTTACAATTGGTGTTGCAGCAAGCTTAGAGGCTAGAAATCCTGTGTCAGATAGCATATCTAGAGCATATTTTGAAAGTGCAATGTGTCAAGAGAGCACTTAGCTCGCCTATGTTTAATGAAGACAAAGGAATTAGTGAAAGCTTAAAGACAACTCATCAAATCAACATGTCAAAGATTCAAGAGCTTCATGTCTAGACTAGAGTCTTAGATGCGTGTCTTAGTTATTGAGTCTAGGTTACGTAACCCTAGATGCAAATCTCACAAAGTCTAAAAACTATCATATCATTTACATGAGACATGCCATCTAGCTTATTATATGTTCATGCATTAATCATACTTGTTATTTGTGCACTTTAGGTATAACATAATGGTAAAACATGTATAGTTGATAAGCATAACATATAGGTAGATTACCAATCAACATCTTAACTGAAAATATGCCATTTAATCGATTAAGTAAACCTTTAATCGGTTAACGTGAAAACAATTTTTAACAGTTTCAACAGATAACTGAAAAACATAATTCAGTTACTCTCTAACAGCCCGTTAATCGATTAAGAGGCAACATAATCAATTAGCTGGGTGCAAAACAGCTTTTCATATAAACTGTGTTTTTACACCATGCTTCATACATTCATTAATTCATTTTAGAATTGCTAAGTTGCATATTTTCGTATTCTTTGTATGTATTATAGGCAGAGAGAATTACATGTGAGATTAGAGTGAGATAATATCATGCTTAGGGATTAACATGTCATCCATTGCATGTGATTAAATTGTTCATCATTCTATCTTGTTCTTGTATGATTCTTTCATTATTGTTTAGAGATTTCTTAAGGGTAGAAATTACATGTTCTTCATGATTCTGATCTTATACATATTCTTGGTAATTGTGAGATTTGTATATGGTTTATAACTTGTTCTTAATTGTAATATTTGAGCTATTTTAGTGCTTCACATTACTCTATTTTTTGTGTTGTTTGTGTAACAAGGAAAGTCGTCTCTTGGTGTCGTACCACCAACGAGATCAGAGAGTCTTCACCAAGACTTGGAGGTCTTGAGTTTAGATCATACTCTTGGCTGGGGCTGGATCGTAGGAAAAGTTTTCCTAGGCGATTTGGTAAGGTCAAACCAAGGTAGAGGTTCTGGGAATTCAAGAAGGTAACGTTCAATGTCTTGTAATTGGAAGTGTGTATGTAAGATACATTGGCTTCAATTTTAGTGAAGAAAATCTCCCAAATCAGAGGGGAGGTCTGGATGTAGTTTTGCAGTGGACCGCAAAACGAACCAGTATAAAAACCTTGTTGCATGTTGTTTCTTTCCCTTATCTCTTTACTGTTTTAAGTAGTTTTTAATTGCCTATTGTAGCTGATATTTTGGATATAATAATACTGTCAAATAAAGATCATTTGTGTTCAAATATATCTGCTATATCATTTCTGTATAATCTGTAATTGGCTGTGTAATTGAGCCATCCAGCAATTGCTAACTCTGTGCGACTTAATCGATTAAGTCATATCTTTAATCGATTAACTGAGTGATTTTCTAGAATAGGGCTTTGGTGCAAATAGCTGTAAGTGGGAACTGCGACACCTATTAAACCCGCTTCTAGGTGTATTCTGTCACTAATACCTAACATATTTTCTTTAACAAAGTGTAATTCATTCCCCAGTCCTAGATATTTCTATACCAAGGAAATATTTCAAGACACCTAGATCTTTTATTTTAAATTGAGCATTGAAATGATCTTTTACCTTGTCTATTTCAGCCTTGTTATTCCCAACTAGAACCTATGCATCTGCATATACAAGTAAAAATGTAAATTCCTTACCTTTATCCTTTGTAAAGAGTGAACAATCATGGTGAGATTGTGAGCATCCTAGAGCTATGAGAGAATTAGAGAGCTTATTGTACCACTGCCTACCAGCTTGTTTGAGTCCATATAGGGATTTTTGTCATTTGCAAAGACCTTATTTGGGTTGTGAAAATTGATGCCTTGAGGCAATATCATGTATACCTTTTCACTCAAATATCCATGAAGAAAGATATTATTAACATTTAGTTGGTGAACTATCCAATATCGGAAAGAGGAAATGGCTAAAATAAGCCTCATTGTTGTTAATTTCACAACAGGGGAAAAGGTGTCAAACAAATATATCCCTTCAACTTGGTTGTAGCCTTTGGCTACTAACCTTGCCTTGTACCTCTCTATGGATCCCTGAGACTTCTATTTGACCTTATAAACTCATTTTCACCCAATGACTTTCTTGTTAGTGGGTAGGTCAACCACATCCCAAGTTTTGTTTTGTTCTAAGGCATTTAATTCATCCTACATTGCCTTTATCCAATGTTCAGAAGTTATGGCTTGCTTATAAGTTTTGGGCTCAATATGTGTGGTGATATTGATAACATGTTTAAGGTGATTGGAATAGATGGATTGCTATGACATAATAGAAGATAGGGGTGATAGACTCCCTCAGGTACATTCTTATTTTGGGAAATGGATATGTTTCAGTGGAAATTATTTAGATAGCTAGGTGGTTGCCTAAGATGATTGGATCTTCTAGGGCTTGTATGAAGAGACTCCTCATTATGTTGATGGGGATATGCTATTAGATGACTGGTCCCTATGGCTTGATCTTGGTTGGTGCTTAGAGTTCTAGTTTCTGGATTGTTAGGATATGTGCCATTGGCCTCACCTAAGAAGGTGTAAGTGGGTGTTTCATACTCTTCATTCTTGTGATTACTAGTCTCCTTTCTATAAGGGAATAGGTGTTCATAAAAAAAATGTCATTTTTGGACAAAAAAATCTTTTTATTCCTAAGGTAAAAAACAACATATCCTTTGGTACATGTCTTTTGATAAAGGAGTATACATTTCCTAGTCCTAGGTCTAATTTGGTTCTATGGTTGGTCAGGTTGGAGTCATAGCATTAACAAACAAAAACCTTTGTCTCAAGCAGATTGGGCAGGTTACCATAGAGGAGTTCAAAAGGGGAAATGTGGTTTAGAGTGGTACTAGACAATCTATTTATAAAAAACATGGCATGTTGAACAACATAGGACCAAAATAGTTTTGGCAAATTATTTTGGAATAGCATGGTCCTAATAACATTCAACAGATGTCTGCGTTTCCTCTCAACAATAGAGTTTTGTTGAGGGGTTTCAACATAGGATGTTTGATGTGCAATCCCATTATTTCTAAAGAAGGTTGGGTTGTTAGATTCTACTCCATTGTCACTCCTTATAACTTTCATAGGTTTTCCAAATTGGACCTTAACCATCTTAACAAAATCTACCATTAAGTCACTTGCTTCTACTATGGAATTCATAAGGAAAATCCATGTATGCCTAGAATAGTCATCAATCACAGTTAAGAAATACTTATGCCCATGAATAGAAACAATTCCAATAGGCCCCCATATATTGATATTTATAAGATAAAAAACACTAGTAGTTCTCTTCATGTTACTTGGAAAAGGAAGTTTAGATTGTTTACCAAGGTGGCAGTGATCAGAAGCTATAACTTAAGAGTGATTAACATATGAATGTTTCTTGCATACAAAGTTCAATATATCAGAAGAAGGATGCCCTAATCTAAAATGCCACAAATCAAAATTGGGTTCAATGTTGATTACATTCACATTATGTCTAATTCTAAAGTCAGGCTTCTAATCCTTCTTAAGCATGTACAAAGTATTCCTTACTTCAACATGTCCAATCATCCTCAAGGTAGTCATATCCTAAATGAAGCATTTTGAACCATTAAAAACAATATTGCATTGCAAGGATTTCGTTAGCTTATGGATGAAAATTAAATTGAATTTAAAATCAGGAATATAAAGTACATGGTGCAAGATTGGGGAATTAGAAAGAATAACTATCCCTAAGGCTCGTGCCAAGGTTGTTGAACCATTTGGCAGGCTGATAGTAATAGGTTTAATTAATGGAAAGTATAAAAAATATTCAGATTGGGACATACATAGTCTATAGCACCACTGTGTGAAACCCATAATGAATTGTTACTTGAGATTCCTTGATCCTCTTCATCATGATTGTTATTCTTTCCTTCTGTTGGTGTGATGCTCAGTTGGTTTATGTCATGCTCATGGTTGTTAGTACTAACACTTTGTAGCAGGGAAACGAGTTAAGCATACTCTTCTGGTCTAAAGTTGTACCCTCCTCTAGTGTTGAATTGATTATTAGTTGATTCTTTGGGTTCATCTTTGTGTGAATTTGGTTGTGATTGTTTGGATTTCATGGCTACTACATTGTTCACAAGATTGGTGGGTTTTTTCTGTCTATCTTGTTGTGTGTTTGGTGGGAAACCATGCTTAAAAAAACATGTTTCAATTGTGTGCCCCTGCTTGTTGCAATATGTGCACAACTTTATTAGCTTTGTAGCCTCTGCCTAGGAATCTTCCTCTACATTGGGATGTGTTGTTTATGTCTGGATTGTTTATTGGCTTCCAAGTTTGGTTTTGATCACCAAAATTGGCCTTGTTGGTTGGTGAATTGAAAAGCACCTTTGAAGTCACATGAGTGGTGCATGCTATTTGATTTTCTTGTTGAAGCAGTAGTGAACATACCTTGTTAATGGAGGGGAGTGGCTCCATATGAAGGATTTAAACTTCTTTGTGTGTTAAATTCGTCATTTACCTTTTCAAAAAGCATATGACATATTTATTCTCCCTATAGGACCTAAATATCCTAATTAGGCTGCATGCAAATTTGATGTGCATGAGGGTATTGGTCTAAGTGATTCTAACTCATCATATTGAGTCTTTAGATCAGTAAAGTAACTGAAAATTCCTCTGTCACCTTGTTTTATTGAGTGAAGTTCTTGAAGCAAATATGACATTATGAAGTAGTTACCTTTTGTGAACCTCTCCTTTAAGTCATTCTATAAATCTTGAGCACTTTCAATGTTGACGGTGCTTTGTATGATTTCAGAAGACAAGAACCTTGTGATCCAAGAAATCACCATGGTATTTCAACGTTCCCATATATCATAGCTTGGATGATCAGGGCTTGGATTTGCGATTGAGCCATTGACAAATTTGTATTTATTTTTGGATAATGATGCTCTCCTCATGGCTCTGCTCCATGAGTGATAGTTGGTGCCATCAAAGGGTGGATTTACTACAACTGCACTTGGATTCTCTCTAGGGTGTAGATAATATGGATTCTGCAGATCCATGTTGTTGGAGTTGGTTTGCAATTCTCTTTCTTGTTGAGTTTCTACTAGGTTTCTCATTGAGTTAGACATTGTTGTAGTGAAAGGGTATAATGAGTGAGCCAAGAAAAGGAAAGGGAAGATGAAGAAGAGTAGAATTCTTAGATTTTCTCAAGAATTTTTGGTTGATGTGTATGCTCGCAGCTTTTGGTCAACAAAACCTTCCAATGGAAGGCTCTCATACCATATTGCAAGTATTCAAAAGGCTTATATACAAGATTAGTTTACATAACTTGCCCCATAAGTTACCCTAATAAAGGATAACCAAAAAATAACTAACCTCTAAAAGTCAACTAGTTATTGTTAAACAAGAGATTCTAGAATAATCATATCCTAAGTATAACGGTCAAAAAACTCAAATATTGATTTGCCCTTTGCTCATGCATGACTGGCCAAAATGTCCCAGTGTGGCCCATACAACATAGGTTATGAAGGCTTATGCGTGGCCCATGCATTATGTGCTAAGGTTTAGGCGCCATAGTCATAGTGCATGTTGCTTATGCACCACAGTCATGAGGCACTTGGCTCATGCGCCACGATCACGAATCTGGCTTGTCTCGGTAACGAGTCAGCTTTCCATGGTCACAAACCAACTTTCCTCAGTCACAATGTTTGTCTCGGCCACGGGCCAACTTTGCTCAGTCATGTCCCTACTTCCCTCAGTCATGGTTCATTTTTCCTCGGTCAGAGAACTTTGTGTTTGGATCCTCATCACTGACTATGCTTCAATATTGAGATATGTCAAAGTTGATTATTTATCTAGTTTCTTGCTCATAGGTCCCACAAATAACTTTTAAATGCTTGACCTTATAATATGATGAATGGAGATTACATGTCATCACTTTTTGTGTCTTATTTGTGTTCCGTTTCAATTAAAAAATGTCACCTAATTAAAAATAAAAATCTTAATAAAAAATAATTTCTTTATCTTATTTGGTGGAACATGATTGACTTAGGACATAGAGATATGAATTTTTTGAGACATAGAGACATGAATTTTTGGAACATTAAACGTTGTTAATAATATGATACTCTACAAAGATGATGCTATCACATGCAAAGAAAAAGGCATAACATGAGTCTTTGGAGAATTCCAGACCATCAATAGTATTATTTGCAATAAATCAAAAGATTATTTCGAATCAAGCATCGCAACGTATAATAAATTATTAAGAGGAAATGGAACCTCCTTGCCTCAACCCCCAGATGCAGCATCAATGTTGAAAAGTTCACCATTGATCTGAACAAAATAATATACTGAAGAAACACAATTCATGATAAAAAAGGTAACCCCATATTTTTTAAAGGGTCCCTTCCTGGAACAAGGATCTTTGAGGGAAGTTTTGTTTTCTCTAACATTTTTCTCTCTCTATTACCAGATAGAATCCTTACTTCCCTTGCACCTAATCTTGTCATAGGATTTAGACAATTCTACTTTAATAGCCATCTTACCCGTTCTCTTTAATTTATTTTCCCCCATATAGTGAAAACAGTAGAAAGTAACTAAAGAATAATCTCATATACGTTTGTGGCTTTGACATCATTAGGAATGTTCCATGCTTGGACTATATTGTGGTCTTATTGAAAGCCATAGAGTTGAATGATCCCTATGTCAAGACCTTCCTTACTCTGTGTATTAAATTGTAGTTATAAACCTAATTATGGTTATGATTGTGATTGTGGTCATTGTGACCATTATAATACAAATTGTGTGACCATTATAATACAAATTGTGGTTGTTGCGATATGAATTATTTTTTATTTTACATTGTGTTTTTGAATTCAAGGTTGTTTGGTGTCGCCTGATGCAGTCCAAATGTGGTCATATCATTATGATTCGGTGTTACACCATAATTATGGTGTGATGCGGTTACGACAATCACACCAATCGAAATATTACAACCATATCATGTGATGTGGTCTACAATTTGAATCAATGTTCCTTACAAAGCATTTCATTCAGATCTGCTATCTTCTAGTGATCCATCTCTTTGGATGTGCCAAAAGTGAAAAATGTTCGGTATTCTAAGTGTGAATGAAGAAGTTCCACATTGTGCAAAAGTGGATGAGTTAAATAGCATATAAGTGGATGGACCCATAGACCTAATGCCTTAAGGTTTTGTGTCAAGATGTGGTGTCATACTCACTTATATGCTTCTTTCACTTAGCCTATGAAAGAATCTTATATCCTATTCATGAAGATATCCCAACAAGTGGATGAACTCATAGACCTAATGCCTTAAGGTTTTGAGTCAAACCCATAAAAAAAATGTTATATCCTATGGACCAAAGATATCCCAACAAAAACTAAGATTAAGACCCTAATACCGCAACCCTCCAGAAAACCCGTAATAGAGAAAAAAAACAAAGGGAGATAAATGGTCTTAAACTTGAAAACATGTGCTTAGTATTCTTTTGAACAAGGATAAAAGTGTATCTAGTTGTTTTTGTTAGCTTTTCCAGAGTAAAAGTTTATCTCACTATAAATAAAATAATAAAAGTATGGCAAAATATTACTTTTAGTTTTGTATTAGTTTTATTTATTCAATCTTACTCATTCTTCTTGTAAGCTTTCTTTTCAATCTTCGAATAATTTTATTTTGCACATATTCTCCTTCTTCATGTCTCCAATGCGAACTACAATCACTTTTTTTCTTCGTTTCCTTTTCCTTATGTTTACTTTATGTAAACATTACCACACATCTACATTTCGTACATTCTTTAGCATATAAATATGTACATTTAACATCATGTGAAATGGTCTATCTCTTCTCCTTGTTCCTACCATTTGTTTAGTTCCATTATCTTTATCCTTAGTTTTGTCCTCCATCTAGTTTTTATGTGGTGGCAACTATAATGACAAGGATTCTATTATAAATTTGCAAAAGCAATACATTTCGATCATAGGCAACTTTAATGACAAGGATTTATAAGACATTTTACTTCAAGATTATTCCAACATCACTATATCAATTGATTCAAATGACAATAATTCATAAGACATTATCATTTACTTTATAGATTATTCGAACATCACCGTATCAATATGTTTTATGTCCAGATAACTATAATGACAAGAATTCATAAGTCATTATCAGTTATTTTATAGATTATTCGAACATCACTATATCAATATATTTTATGTCTGGACAATTATAATGACAATAATTCATAAGTCATTATCAATTACTTTATAGATTATTCTAACATCACTATATCAATTGAATTGAATTCAAGCTAGACATAATTATAATAAGGACAACAAAAATCTTTTAAGTAATTAGGGAAGTGCATTATTAAAAACTCAAACTTAAAACTTATGATTAAATTAAATATTTCATATCAACTGATTTGATGTTAAAAGATTATACATTATAAAAATTATTAATAGAATAATTCACAATGACATGGATATCAAACATTAAGATGAAATAAAAAATATATCAAATACAATGGTAAATCTCGTAGGTTTGAACACAAATATACCAAATAGTTAATAACATTCTTGTTTATTCACAAAGAATAAATAATTATTTATATGAACTCCCTTTGTTGGAAAGAAATATATGCTAAAAGGAAATTAATTCCTTACTAATACAGGAAAGTTAGTTAATCAACATACTCATCATCTCGTATGACGTATCTATTATGTTTTCCCGCCAAATAACCCCTTCATTCAAACCTCCTCTATATGCTTGAAAAAACAAACCAAACCAAGAACTTCAATTTCCAACTCTCAATTTCCCAAATGGAAGAAACCACCACACTACTTCTCATCCTCACCCTCCCCTTCCTTCTCCCCACCACCACAACCACCCAACAACCACCACCCGAACCCCTCCTCGCCGCAGCGGCACAAATTCTCTCCGACACCGGCTACCTCTCAATGGCCCTCACTCTCCACCTCACCTCCTCCTCCCTCCACCTCCCTTCCCCTTCCACTACCATCTTCGTCCCCTCCAACACCGCCTTCCTCCGCCATGGCCCACTCCCTCTCTCCCTCCTCCAATTCCATATCCTCCCCACTAGACTCCCACTCCAATACCTCACCTCTCTCCCTCCTCTCACTCCCCTCCCTACCCTCCAACCAAATACATATCACTCATTGTCACCAATTCCTCTCTTTCTTCTCATCAATTAACCTTAAACGACGTCGTTGTTTTCGATTCTCCTATTTTCGACGACGGTTATCTCCTCTTACTCCTCATTAATGATTTCTTTAACTCCTCTTCTCTCCTGCTTCCGGTTAAAGAACCTTTTCCTTCGATTTCCGAAGTTTTGAAATGGAATGGTTTCTCAATTTTTGCAACTTTTCTTGAAGCTCATTTGGCGAATGAGTTCGCTACTGAGGCGACGTTAACAATCTTTGCGCCTTTAGATGAGGTGGTTGTGCAGAGTGTGAGGAATGTTACTAGTTACTCTGCAATTTTCTGGAAGCATATTGTTCCCAGGCTGATTTTGTGGCGCGATTTGATTCGCCTTCCTGATGAGACTTTGTTGCCTACTTTCTCTGAGGGGTTCGTTATCAGAGTAAATGTAGCTCCCAAGATTCGGTTTTTCAATGGAGTTAGAGTTGTATTTCCTAACATGTATCACTCTAGTGACATCGTGGTTCATGGCATTGATGGCTTGCTTGATAGAAATATAACGTAAGCATGTCAAAGTTTTAAATGACGGTTGTAGTTATATTACATTCAATTGTGGGAAAATGTGATCATCATTGCAGTTGTGAATCACAATTTAAAGCGGGGGAGACGGGACAATTTTAGACTTTTTTAGGGTCACGATGTTAGACTTAGATTCATATGTTGAATATCCGAATGGTGAATGGAACTGTATATGATGCATTTTGTATAGGAACTTCTATACAATTCGGCTGTAGGAAAATGCAATTGTACATGTACAATGTAGTGTTTCATGATTACTTGTATAGCATGAACTGAAATGAAGTTGTATGTGTTATACCATAGTCTGAGAATATTTGGATCTGTTAAAATTTTGTAAAAAAAGCGGCACATGGCACGAGTCTCCCACTTAGTAGGGTCTAGGGAGGACAGATTACGCAGGCTTACTCCCACAAATGGAGAGACTGTTTCCAGGATTTGAACCCGTAACTCATGGTCATTAAGGAATAACCTTATCATTATGACTTGCGGCAAGCTCACCCTCTATCTGTTATAAATTTTCTAATGAGATAAATGTTTGAAGTTGAAATTAGCATGTATGAACATACACATTAATTAAGAATAACATTAGGTGTAAGTTGAGGTCCTACAACTATAGAAGAAGCTACACAAAGGATTATGGTATAAAGATTAACAATATGCATTTTGCATTTAGCACTTTTAGTGATCTTCCCCCATAGGATGTGAGTGATGTACTTCAGTCACTCTTATGTGTCAGTATCTTCGCTTTGGATTACCCCAATAGACTTCGTCAGATAAAGGTTGTTCAGTGTCGATGGTGCTTGCTTCGTTAATCCTGGCATGTTGAGAGAAGCTAGCTTTTGCAAGCTCCCTTAACATCTTTAGCTGATCTTTTAGCCCATACTTGTGACCCTTAAGCCATTTATCTTCCACTTCTATATGCACATTGGCATGTGTCTCTGAGGTTGTAGGATGTTGTCTTTCCTCAACATTTGGATGAGTGTCCCTGGACTTAGCACGGGGACTACAATAGCGGCCACGGCTCTAATTGGACCAATATATCCTGCTGTATTTCTTCTGTCAAACTTTGTCCTTGAACATACAGGATTAACTGAAAGCAGGTCTATTTTTGTCTGTGAGAATGTGGATATCACACTGGATCAATGCTTCTTTGGAAGGAAAGGAAGGATAAGTGCCTTGGCAGCAAACTATAATCCTTGTCTTAAAGTCACTAGTTAAACTCAGCCTCAGAATAACTCTTTAAGACAAGGATTATAGTTTGCTGCCAAGGCACTTATCCTAATTCCGAAACTTTGAGCAATGAAGATAACAAAAAAACAACCAGCATAACTAATTCCGAAGTTTCGGATACAACTGAGTTTGAACCACTCTGAATAAGAAGTATACAAACACACCTGCCTCACACAAGAGAGAAATACTTTCCACAACCTGCACTCCCCTTCTGATGTTTGTGTTTGGTGGTAAATAGATAAATGAACTGTATCAGTGTAATTGTCAATTAAAAAATGCTTTTACTTGATTTTTCTGATGGGCAGGCTATAAATACTATTCCCGAACTAACTCTTCTTAATAAGTCATGAATGATATACAATGCTCTCATGCAGCCCAACACTGTCTTGAACTTGGGAATCTTGTTTTCCTCATTGCTGGCCTCTGAGCTGACTACCTTCATTTTTCGGATCCTACGTCGGCCACTTTCAGTCCACTTGCTTATGGTGTTTGGTCCATTTTGATCACCTAAGACAAGCACCGGAGAACCCTTCCTATTTCCAAAGAGAATACCGAAGTGAGAGAGGAAAGAAGATGGTAACAAGTCCCTGTAAAAGCACTTTCAAGTTGTAAGTTTCCCAACAAAAAAGAACTATAACTTCATATGCCATTCTTCATTTGTTACTTGCTTGAATTCTTTATACCATGCAAAACTTCCATAGGAGATTACAATGCTAAGAAATAGGAATATTGATAAGATGAATGCAGCAGGGGTTGCTAGCAAGAAAACCCCAGTAGTAGCTCCCCCTGTTGAACCATCTGCTTATAATTATAAATATGGTCTTAAAGGCTGAAAAAAGTTGATTCATGAATTCATTCTTAAATTATCAGTGTGTAAATTTTTTTAAATACATGACAGAAATTAAACACTGTTAAAGCTAGTCTATTACCTTTTATTGCAAATGTTGATGACCGAGAATCAAATGAGTACAACACAATGGATTTTGCAGTGGTGGAATCTGAACATGTAAGATTCTAGGATACTAAATAGGAGAGACACTAAAAAAAAAAAGAAACTTCAATTTAGTTGCCTATTTTGGAGTGAGAAGAATAAAAAAAAAAAAAGGAGATACTCCATTGCGGGTTTCAAGTTTGGATAATATATATAAATAATAGAAAATCCAACATCATTGTCGAGCTTTGTGGGACCAAGAAAAGAATAATAAAAACCCGGTTATGGCATTGGCGAGTTTGTAGAAAATGCACTATTTTAGTAAATATTTCAGAAGGTATACGAAAATTATAATTTGCAGTAGTCAATGTGCACCATGTACATCAATTTGCCATTAATTTTTATCTCATAAGATGGAATAGATGTCCCAAACTCTACTATCACCGGTATTCAATCTAAGACAACAATATAATTCTATAAAATAAATGAAGGGGTGACCTAATATATGAGGCTTCTACTTAGTGGGGTATGAGGAAGATATATACACGCAATCTTACATTTGAAAGTGAAAAAGTTGTTGGCGGGAAATGTACATAATTGATGTGTAATAAAAATACTTGTTAGGCAAAAGGTTAGCATTTGAACTTTGCAATTAGAACCTAACCAAAGTGAATGGTGAAAGTAGAACTATTGGTTCTCATGAACTAGTTTACACCCTGGTTATCCTCCGTGTGATTATTGCAAGCACAATGTTGAAACGTGGTGTATCGGTTTTTATTTTATTTTAGTTGGAAGTATTCTCCTCTCAACAAATCATCCTGACAACAGTGTCAATTTGTTGAAAGGTTAATACTCTCATTTTCGTTATGTTCCTTTTGTAAGTAAGAGAATTCGGTTTTATTCTTTGTTCGCCATCTCGGTTTTGTTGAAATAAATTCTAACGCCGGTATAATGGTTTCAAGAATATTCCAGTTACAACTTACTTTCTTAATAATCATGTGAATAAGTCATTTCTTCTTTGCCCCATCTCGGCTTTGTTAGAATAAATTCTAACGCCGGTATAATGGTATCGAAGCAATTACCTATTACATAATTATTAAGTACCTTTGAATACCATCTCGATTTTGTGGAATAAATTCCAACATCGGTTTAATGGTATTCTAATATATAAAAGTGATGAATAGTTAGTTGTTAGATACAAATAAATAAATAAAGAACAAAAGAATAATAAATTTAGTGACCTTTTATTTATTTACTCCCTTTCGGGTTCATTTTATTAACAAACCAAATTAAAGAATAAATAAAATGCGGAAAGTAAATAAGAATAAATAAAAGTTAGTAAGTTAGTTTCATCACTTTTGTATATTAAAATGTGTTTTCAACAAATAATTAAAATATTTATTATTTTTTTGATAAATGTATGCATAAGTGATGTATGTATAAGTAATGTGTTTATTTTTTAAATTGCATGTATACATAAGTGAATGAATTCTTAATAATTTTTATGCATGAATGAATGTCAAAGTCAATGAATATTTACTTTTCTGTCTGAAAGCATGAATGATTTTTTTAAAGAATGATTAAGTGAATGAGTAAAATGTAGATAAATGTATGACTATTGTATTTTTTTAATTTTTTATAGTGAATGTATAATTTATTTTTTAATTTTTTTAAAATGCAATGCATGAATTAATGAATGAGTAGATGAGTGTATGAATAATGTATGTATGAATAATTGAATGAATGAATAACTGCACTAGTTTGCCGAGTTCCTTAGAGAGAGTTGTATCGCTATAAACCACTTAATGAATATTTTTTTAATGTGATGAATGAATGAATAAGTCAATCGATTTTTTATTTTATTTTTGAATGTATGATTGAATGAATGAATGATTTTTTCTTTTATGTTTTTAATGTTGTATTTATGATGAATGAATAAATGCATGCATAAGTAGTGGATGATGAATTTTTATTTATATATGCATGTATGAATGTACGTATAGGTCAATCAATAAAAATTTCATTTTGAATGCATAAATTAATCAATGAAGATTTTTATTTTTGAATGCATAAGTCAATCAATAAATATTTTTATTTTTTGAATGCATAAATAAATGGATAATTGAATGAATGTTTTAGTATTTTTTATGAATTCCCCTCAATGGTGCAATATTTTATGATTTTTATTTTATACCACAAAATTCCAAACAACGTGCTATAATACACATCACAAAATTCACAACAAGTATAACGTCCTAGGACAAGGTTCTAACATACAATGGACGCTCTTGGCAAATTCTAGACTCCCTATAAAGGTTCTCATATTGTATCTCTCTCGAATAGAGAAGCTCAAATATTATGATGTTAGAAACAGGAGACCGACTCGAGCGGCTAACTCATAATAAGAGGTAACAATATGAGTAGTCCACATCACCAACACTTAGAAGCAGCAAAGATCGCGACTAGTGAGGCTAGTGTCCCTTCTATCTAAAAAAAAGGTATCACTAATAGTCGGGTGTAGGACATATATGTTCCTAAAATGTGTACATTATATCTATACTATATATAAAGTCAAAACTTAAAATAACTTCCTCATGGTGTAATTTTCATTTCCTATTTTTCCCTTCACATTATTTAATTTTTACAAAAAAACTATATAATCCTAAGCAATCACCACTAATATATTAATTAACTACATATCTTACCTTAAATTAAACATTATCATAAACATAAAAAATATAATATAAAGTACACCGAACACAACAAATACATTCTAATTTAAAAAAAATATAAAAATTGAATATGTAGTATCACACAATATTTGCCGGCAGGCACGAAGTGTCTGTACACACTAGTATCACATAATAACAAAAATAATATAAACATGCACATATAATTCATAACACAACATATAATTATGCAATTCATACAATTAATAATTTAAGCATCCAATATATATCTAATAATCAAGTATGCAATTCATATAACTAATAATTAATAACATTTATCATATTTATAATATAATTAATATTTATAACATACAATTAAGCATGCAATTCTCATATTTATAACATATGACTAATAATTAAGCATGTAATTCTCATATTTTCACATGCGATTAATAATTAAGCGTGTAATTAATATTTATACAATTAATAATTAAGCATACAATATTATTGGAAATTAACTAATCAACCAAATAAAATAATAATAATAATATGGTAAATAAACAGTCACACATTTTATTGATTATGGGTCGGACTCTCTCAAAAAAGTCCCCAGTAGAGTCGCCAGCTGTCGCGCCCCTATTTTCGGCTGCACGACTTTGTTTAGAGTCGCCACTACATTTTATAGTTAAAAATGTAGAAAAATCTTTAAACCCCAATTACCTTGTGCTTTTGGATTTTTGATATCCAGGTTCGGGAGTCAGTTACATGATAGGGAAGATATTAGCACCCTACCCGCCCGCCTTAGGCGGTACCTTCCGCTAAAATATATGACTTTATTATTATTATTATTATTTATTAAATTATTTGGTTAATTGATTAATTTAAATGATCAAAAACTATTTATTTATTTTAGTTAAGCCTGACAAGATTGACCCTGGTCCTACGTGTATCCCTATTAAGGGAATCAAGGCTTACATAGTTCTTTTTGTAGAAAACTGTTAATTAGTTGAGGGTATTTTAATTAAAGAGAATATATTTTTTAGTAAAAAATATTTCATTTTGCAAGTTTTGTTTATTATTGAAAAAAAAAGTTTTTGTTTGATTAATTATTGTTATTTTAATTTAAAAAATAAAGTTTTATCGATTTTGAGATTTAATCGATTGAAAAGAAGCGGCGTAGCGCGACCTTTTGAATATGATTTGAGAAGAAAGAGACCTCTGGGACGACATTCTCTCCATCTTTGATTAACTCCCAAAATTATATCAAAAGTATAAAAAATTTCATGTGACTCTATTAATAATCATTTTTGTCATAGTACAATGTTCTAATTATTGTTATTATTGGTAGTTATTATCTTTTATCAAACTTTAGTGTAATTTAGATTAAAGTATACAATCGTTACTTGATAATTATAAAATATAACACATACCAATTACTTTCATTTTTGCTAAAATTGCCTAAAACTAATGGTGCTCACACAAATAAAACAAGTAAACATAAAAAGAAACAAAACAAAAAAAAAACAAATTAAGTAAAGGAACAAAAAAGAAAAGAAAAAGGTGGAATTAAGCACTAAAGGGGGTTTCCCCTTATTCTCACGCATGCACTAACATTGGAAGGGAAAAAGGGAATTGAAATCCCTAATTCCCTCACTTCTTCTTTCTTATTCTCTCTTTCCAGCCAGCGGTGGTCACGGTGAGATGCGGTGGATTCTCGCCGGCGACAGCGGCATTGATCGTCGGAGATGGTTAATTGGAGAGGGATTCACGTTGTCCCCTCCATTTCGTGAAAGGGAACTTGAAGAGAGATTAAATCCCTAAACTCCTTCTCCTCCATTCTCCTTTTGGGCTCCGGCGACGGCTTGCGGTGGCTAAGGCTCCTCTCTCCAGTGGCGCGATGGTTTTCACCGGTGGAACCACCTGATAATACTGTCGTGTATAACCTTGCTGTAACTACCTTTTTCTTTGTATTCCCGATCAACAACCAATCCCTTTCTTGTGTGTACTCATGGTATGTTTCTTGAACAGCCTTAAGTCGCTCTATGATTGTTATCTTCTATGTGTGGTATTCTTTCTGTTCTGATCGTTGTGTTATGTACACACTGAGATGCTATCTGCAATTGTTGCCCTTTATCTATTCATGTCGTCTTGATGGAGTTGTAGGTATATGTATAGTATGTGATTTGTGTTCTTCGATTGTTATGTATTGCTCTCTAATCTCGAAGATATGCGTGGGTATTGCGTATGCAGATTGCTCTTTGGTAATGATATGATGTGTATGTGCTTATTCTCTGGTTTTTATGTGTTGTATACTAGATATCTCTCTAAAATTCTTTGAATTGCAATCTCTCTGATTGTGTATCCTGTGTGTTTCTGTTTCCTCTCTCATTTTTTCTTTTTGGTTGTGTATGTGTATCCCCTTTTATAATGGTTTGGAAATTACTTGGTAGTGAATTCTCAGGCTGCCAATCATGACCCAATGCTACCAGAAACTTTTGGCTTTCTGTTTGTTCTCTTTGAAACTGCCCATCCAGACTGATTATGAGCATGTAATAACTGTTGAGATGTTTCCTATTTGCCAATGATGACTGTAACTGAAATGGAATGATAACTGGCCTTTGCTGTGTAACTCACGGCTGCCCCACTATCCCACATATGATTGATTTAATTGCCACTCTTTCCTCATAATGCCTCATATTGTAACTGTTGAGATGACTTTTGGTTTGTTTTTTACCTATACTTCTTGGCTGACTGCTTTGGAATAATTATTATTTACTTAAGTGCATGTGTAACCAAAAGAGAATGTGTCTTCTGGTTTGCTGCTTTTCTTTTGAACTACCATCTGCCTCATATAGGGAATCATGGTTATAACTATCTTCAAAGAGGTACTTGTATGCCAGCAGTATCAATCATATCAAATGTATGTGCATCAGCAAGGACCTTTGTGATTGATTCCTCTAGTTTAATGTGTTCATTCAAGAGCAATTCTATGCATATCTCCCTGTTTTCAACAAATTCAGGTTTGTCATGCACTAGACTATATGCTTTTCCTTCCTTAATTTCACATTCTTCACGATTTTCTCTTATTGTGAAGATCCTTTACCCCATGTGTATTTTGATATGAATACTGATTGATAAAGCTTGGCACTTCCAGTACACCTGACACCTCTTTTTTGCTTTTTCTCTTTAAGCATCTCTTTAATTTATGCTTCATTTTTTATCTCTTTAGGCTCTGGACTCAACTTGATATATTAGCACAACACTTTACATACAGTGACATATAGAAGAAGGCGAACCAAGAAGCTTCGTGAAGATAGTTTGTTTTGATCAACATCATGGGAACATTCTATTTAAGCCATTTGTCGTTTTTTTAATTCAATGATTTTCACAGACTGTATTGTTTTCTGGTGTAAATTGTATTGTCATATGACTATATACTAATTACCATCTATTCATACTCATAGTAAAATTGTAACCATAGGGAAAACTCATTTCGTGTTAGCTTATGTCGATCCTGATTATTGCTACAAATGTCAAAATCACGTTCTAAGCAAAAGTTGGTGTTGTATGTCAATTAATTCAAGTCAAAGGGACTTAGTAAATTTCCAACCATCATAGCATAAGAATCATACCCAATGATGTTACTTGTAACTCAATTATCCAGATGCTCTTGTAAATCAAGAAATGATTTTTTTTATTCTTTTCTGAAATTCTTGTATTATTGATTTTACAAAAGTGGGTCAAACAAAATTAGGTGTTTACATTCTTGATTCTTTTTCTTCTCTTTATTTCTCCTAGAAAACTTCACACAAAGATTTGGAAAAGAGGTGGACAAAATATATAATCAAAGTATGATAATTTATCTAAAAAATGTTGAATTAAGTTGGTTTTGCATGATTTACATAGAATAAGTGTCGTGAAAAGTGTATGAAAATTAGGTATTTTTGGCACTTATCAAATCTCCCCAACTTAAGACTTTGTTTGTCCTCAAACAAATGGTAAAACATATCTAAATTGGCTTTTGCTAATTTTCAAGATTAGATTGACATGATTTCAAATTTTTGCTGAAGCATGCTAAAAAAATTTCAATGAGATTTTTCAAGATTTGTGAATTTTACACATAATGCTTCAAACATCAATTCTATGCTTATGTTCATAAAAAAATGTGTAACAAAATCAAATCAAATAGTGTTCAATTAAAAAGTGTTAGTTGTACACACAAATTCAAAGATAGAACTTTTCAAGGGATTTAAGTGTTTCACTCAATTTTTCAACCATTTGAATGTAGTAATGTGAACTTGTTCTTTGTCTTACCTATTCTCTTAAATTGCATTTTCAATCAAGTATCACTAAGGACTTGTTTTCGGTTGTAATGAGGGTAGGCTTGAAAAAAGTCATGGTTTTTCTTGGATAAGCAAATGTTAATTCAAGAGAGCAAACAAATTTCAAATTTTTTTTCTCAATGAAGCATTTCACTTTTGCTTTCTTTCATAATTTCTTTCCCAACCTTTTAGTTTTTTGAACCTTGACTCTTTTTGGCTTTTTTATTTGCATTTTTCATTTTTTTTTTTGTTTTTTGTCTATTTTTGACAACTTTTGTTATTTTTGTAAAGAGATTGCAAAATCTTTTTCACTTTTCTTTTTTCAAGAAGTCAAGCCTACCAAATTTCCTCCAACTTATTTTTTTTAGACACTTTAAAAATTTGTGTTCTCTTAATTAGAACTTTTTGTTCTAATTTTTTGTTCATGGGTTTGTATGGAAAAAATTAATTCACTTTGTTTGGCTCAAAGTGACCTATCAAAGGATGATCCTATTTTTGGTTAGACTTTTTGGTCATTTTTGGTTCAACTAAAGAATAAACTTACTTTGATCATTTCCTATCAATCTTATGCAATTAAGAGAACTAAAAAACTAAAATAAGTTTAATTAGACAAAACAAATGTTGATTTCACTCTTATTGACATGTGTTTGGCGCACTCTCTTGTAACACCGCGAATTTTACGATTTTGAATTATAAGATTTTATTAATATTTTCATTAATTATATTTTCGAAAATGAATTTTTGGGAATTTTCGGTAAAGAATTAGACAAAACTCTAGTTGAGTTTTAGTCTTGTAATTATATTTCCAATTTGGTGGTAAAGTTACATGATTTTCGGAGACAGTCGGTTTCGGATCACTGTCGAGGTCAAATCTCACCCGGTACGGCTCAAAAGTGGTTTTTAAGTTCCGTAACTCGGAATCGAATTCCGATCGCGTCGTTGGCTTCGTAATCACATTTCGAGTCAAGATAGAACCTGAGTTGGTCCATAACTATTTTCTAAAATATTTTCACTCGTAATGCCGAAATTTGAAGTTCCAACCGTAAAGTAAAATCAGACGATGATTTTTGGCTACTCGAATATTGGCCGACAATACCCGAGCATGGTTTTAATCGCGCGCATTTCGCCGAAGTCGTCGCGTCGTATGAGTCACTTCACAAAATCTACCTACTAAATCTTATAGATTTCACTCATTAATGCCTTGATTTATTACCACCAAATCCCCTAAATCACTCACTTAACCCATGATTCACTCACCTTCTTGGATTTGCTAGATTGTCTTGGGAAATGGGTTTAGAAATCAGATTTCTCCCACCCCACAACTCTATAAATACCCATGTATTCTCATGCATTAACACTTTGCAAAAAGTTGGCAATTTGAAGATTTGAGAGTAAGTTACTCTCATTATATTTTCTTCTTCATTTTATTCTTCTTTCAATCTTCAATCTCTTCACATTCAACCAATGGATGTTGATGATATTGAAGTATGTCGTTCATGAGTATGTCAAGAACATATGCAACCGTTGGAATTTTCTAAAACACTTTCTAACTCATTTTGGAAGCAAAACC
>NW_017716680.1:0-792 GCF_001865875.1 Lupinus angustifolius
ATATGATTGTTGAGGAAATGTATTGAATATTGTATGTGAGAGAGAACACATCGTGACATAGTGGTGTCCGAATATGACACCCGGATCTCCTAAACCATCTCAAAGGTTTTGGGGTTAACTTGGGTTTTAAGAAACCCAAGATTTTTATGTTTGAATGCTTTTGAATATATATGATTTATGATGAAATGTGTTGAATATGGTATATGAATGTTGTTGGGAACTTTTCTGTGTGCAGGTGCTTGAAAAACCATGTTTAAATGTGTTTCGGTTGTCGAAAAGGGCAAAATTGGTATTCTGTCCAAGTTCATGTCGCTTGGGCGAGGGACTGGGCCAGGGGAAGTTTTGGTTCTGGGATTCCCTCGCCTGGGCAACAGAATCTCGCTTGGGCGAGCAAGCCTCGCTTGGGCGAGTAAGGGCCTCGCTTGGGCGAGAACGCCCAGGATTTTAATGAGCCCCTGGAACTCTCTCGCTTGGGCGAGAGATGTCTCACTTGAGCGAAGAGAGGCCTCGCTTGGGTGATAGTACCTTCGCCTAGGCGAGGAAGGCTTAAGTTTATTTGAGATTTAAAGAGGACCTCGCATGGGCGAGAGAGACTAGGTTTTAGAGATTGTTTTTGGGGAATTATCGCTTGGGCGAGAGACGGTAATGGTGTTTGACTATTTGGATTGATTGGTTGAGTATATAATAACCCTAGTAGGGGTATTTGATATAAACTACTTTGGTATAACACCGTAAATGAATTAAAAAGTAAAGTATTCAAGGTGTTGGAATTAAATAGTCAAACTCGGAAAT
>NW_017716681.1:0-756 GCF_001865875.1 Lupinus angustifolius
ATACCACGGAGCGAGATCGTCTGACCGTAAGTGGCTTGGTTTGGGACCGTCCAGGGTGATTCAGCGATAGTCGTAGTGGTAGGGACGTTACCCTTTGAGTTATGATGTGAATTAGGGCACTTCCCAGAAAGGAACTCAGGATACCACGTAGCGAGATCGGATGACCGTAAGAGGCTTGGTCTGGGACCGTCCAGGGTATTCAGCGATGGTCGTAGTGGTGGGATGTATTTCCTTTATATTACGTGTTAATGTAAGATTGGGACCCACAAGAAGCTTTCCTGAGGGAGATGACTTAAGGTGGGCCAGCATGGTAAATAATGATTAAAAGATTTAATCATCTAACTGCGGTTAATGTTCATATGCATATGGTTAATATTGGAGTAGTGGGGAGGAAATTGACGGGATGACTTAGAGCACCATGATGTTGAGAGGGACGGCGTTGTTGGACGGTGATTCATCAACAATGTCTTGAGGGAGAGTCTAGGTGAGGCCAGTCCCTTGTATTCCTGGGAGAGGATATCCTGTTGGATCGGACAGTTCTCATAGGCCAAATTAGACGATCTCTGACAACCCCTCTTTGCAATCTGGATCAATGAGAGGATGTCCAGAAAGCGTTTGTTACGACACCGTCCTGTTATGGACTGTTCCTATGGAACTTATTGATCAATTGGCTTATGAAATGCTTTTTGGTGCGTACAAAGTGGCTTGGTATGGGACCTGTACTCTTGATTTATTTCCGACTAGGTTATTGGGAGG
>NW_017716682.1:0-18205 GCF_001865875.1 Lupinus angustifolius
GTCGGATATAGCTAATATATGTGTATGTTATTATTTGGAGTATGATCTTCACTTATGTGTTATTTAATTATAGTCATGATATCTTGTCGATGCATTATACATTGATAAATGATGAATTATGATATTGTTTGGGAATAAGTGTTGTTTACCTTACATAGGTTGATTAGATAATTGTTTGTGAGAACAATTGATGAGTTTGGTTATATTACTCATGTGGATTGGATAATTGTTTACGAGAATATCTGATGAGTTATAATGTGGTATGTTATATATATATATGAACTGTTTTTCATATCCGAGTGTGATATTCTGAGTAAGTCCACGCCGTCAATGAATTTATGTTCATTAGATGTCTTACTCTATCTGCTGTATTTTTCTTGTTCTGTATATATTTGCTATGCAGATGGCCAACAACAGCACTCACATTCGAGGTTATCACTTCACGATGTCCCCGATGGGATAATGGGCTAGTGACGGGCACATATATACATACACAGGCCCCTGCGGTTTGTCGTTGCACATGGTGTGCAACGAGTCATCAATGATGATCCCTCACCCTGACACATATATTGATGCTTCCTTCACCTTGCCGCCAAAGAGGCCGACATCTTCAGAGGTTGGACTTCGATACCCGACAGTCAGGAGTGATGGCGCTATTCCCTCCCATGGTTATAGGACGTGGCTAGATTATTTGGATGCTCCGTCATCCAGTAGAGCCAAGAGGAGCAGTGGTCTTGAAGGAGGTCTCTGCAAGAAGGCTCCGGTTTTGAGAATGTCATCCCCTCCGAATTATGCTGCTGAGTTGTGGCATAATGAAGTGGAGGAAGAGGAGGAGGTGGACGAGGTTGTTGAGTTCGTCAATGTAGAGAGCTCGAGGTGATCGACCTCGTGTCTGACTCGGAGGAGGAGGAGGACCCGAGTGAGGGGTCCAACATTCCTGGAATCTTTTGAGTCAGCTTGTGGGCCAGTCGATGTCCCCTTTTTTGTTTTTGGTGGGGGGTTGCGTTTCTTTGGATTTTGTATATGTTAGTGGCGATGTAGTTTCCGCCTTTACTAACCTAGTCCGTATGAACTGACTATGACTTAACCCATTATATATATTCACGAAATGTTGTATCATTTCAGTTATCGTTAGGTAACCGATTTTGATTTCCGCGTTATATGTTAGTTAAAGTGATGTCCCGGAAAAGAAAGGTTTTTAAAAGGAAACAATTTTATGTCACCAATTCAAAAGAAAATATTTATTTTACTCATTTTTCCACGTAATAAATAAAGAGTATTTTTCGGGGCGTTACATCTCTCACTTGGTTTGGATTAACACTTTTGTTTTGAAAAATTGTTTGCAACAGTCAAGTTAGACAAATTTAAAATTCCATTTGCACAAAATTTTCTTGTTATGACATTATGTGATTTTTCACAAAAAAGGTTTTAGGCTTATATCTCATTTTGCTCAATGAATGCTTAAAAATGTGCTTAGCAAATTTTTTTAAATCATGCAATATGTTTTAATTTATTTCATTTAGCTAAATTCAATTTGGTTTTGAATTTTTTTTGATTTTTTATGGACAAACAAATTACTTTGCAAAAAAATATACATTCTACAAAAATTATAATTTTCACATATTCATAAACCATGTTCCCCCTCTTTAAATGACGGCTTGTCCTCAAGCCAATGAAAAATTGTTTTTGAAAGGAAATGTTTGATGAATATGAAAAATTATTAAAAATATAACTAAACTAACAATTTGCAATCAATTTAAATCACACAACGTAATTCAAACTAAAATTAAAACAAGGAAGCAAATAACAAAGTTTAAGGTACGAAAATAAGGAAAGAGTTTTGCAAAATATCAAATGCATAAAAATAAAGTAAAGAGAAAATTGATTTTGTTGCTTTACTTAATCTTCTTCATCTTCATCAAGGCCTTGTGATCTCCCTTCTGACCGTTTAGGGTTAGCAACAAACTCCTCATAGGTTCCACCTTGGAAGTTTGGATGAGAGCCGTAGATGCTTTGAAAGCTTCTATACATGCTTGTAATCTCACAAAGCAAGCAATTTGTTATTGGTTTTGGAAATGTTGTTCTTCAACAATTGCTTCCAAAGTGACTTTACTTGCCCTCCTATGTGGTGGTTGAGAAGAGGAACCCACATCTCCAAACTTCTTTCTCAAATCGGCCCTAGCTTGGGCCAAGCTTCTTTCCTTGCAATGAGATTGGACATGATAGGTGTTGGTCTCGGTTTTGAGTGTCATGATCTCCTCATAAGGTCCGAGCACTTCTTGATACCTACATAAGTCAGTAATAAGTAATGGTAAAATCAAAGAAGGTATACCCCTTGATATGCAATCATTAATGGCATCCGAGATGATGACCGTTATGTCAATGGAATCTTCCTCAATAATGGATTTGATGAGCTTTGCCTTGCCTAGAGGTAGATCCGAGACATAAGCTGGCCAAATGTTGGCCAACACAAAGATGGTCCAAAGGTGAGAGGCTTGAGTCATACAAAACCGAAATACTGGGCCACTTTGGTTGACCTCCAATCCTTGCAAACACAAGCTCCTTCTTACTGTAGCATCATCGTGTGATTCTCCTTCCCCCGAAGAAGATGTCTTTATTTTGAGTTAAATGTGCAAAGGTCATGGTCACAATTCGGGATTGGAGACTATGGGTTTCCTAGGTAATCATTGATCATGTACTTATCATAGTACACTCTCTTACCAATGACCTAAGTGTATCTATTAGCTCTTGCCTCCCCTGACATAATAGAGTTGGAATAAAATTGCTTCACAACATCCAAAAAGAATATGTTGTTGGGTGTTGTGAGTTTGTTCCATCTTCGATTCATTCGTTTTCTTCTTCTTCAAATACACTCTTCAAGATCTTCTCTATAATATTCTACATCATTTATTTCCTACCTCTATCAAAGTCATGGCTGATTATCAATCAGATTCCCAAACTTTCTCCCACATCAATGACATTCAGAACCCTATAAATCTTTTATTTTTGCATCCAGGAGATAATCCAGGAGCAATTCTTATTTCAACACATTTGGATGGAACGAATTGCAATTCTTGGAGCAGAAGCATGAAACGAGCCTTGTTGTCAAAGAACAAATACAAGTTTGTTAATGGATCTATCTTGATGCCAGATTCTGATGATCCTATTTTTGATGATTGGTAAAGGTGTAATACCATGGCGATTTCATGGATTACAAGATGCTTGACAAGACAAATAGCTCAAAGTGTAGTTTATATTGAAAATGCACATGAATTGTGGAATGATTTGAAAGATAGGTTTTCAAAAGGTGATTATTTTTGTATTTCATATTTATTGCAATAGCTACATTCAATTAAGCAAGGTGATAGAGATATTTTGAATTACTTTACTGAATTGAAAACTATTTGGGAAGATATGGAAGCATTAAGACCTATATCTTCATATGTGTGTGTTGTTAAGTGTAAATGTAGCATGTTCAAGACCATAAAAGAACGAAGAGATTCTGAGTATGTGATTTGGTTTTTGAAATGACAGATTGAAGAGTTTAACACTACTAGATCATAGATTCTGTTACTTGAGCCTCTACCAACTATTAATAAAGCTTTTTCTCTGCTTCAACAACAAGAAAGGAAAATAGTTGGGTTTAATGCAAAAGTTCTATTTAACTCTAATGCTACAACTGTTCACAACACAAATAGAACACCAAACAACAATTCACAATGGAAAGATATTTTGGGCAGAGGAAATACCTTTGGAAAGGCTAGAGGAAGAGGTTTTGGAAGAGGTTATGACTCAAATAGATCAGGCAACACTAAAGTTTGTACACCCTGTGGAAGATAAGGACATACCATTGATGTTTTTTTATCACAAACATGGTTTTCCACCTAATTTTGGAAAACAAAGGACAAACAATATTGTTAATAGTGTTGTAGGAAACAAAAATTTGATTAACTCAAGCAGTAGAGGTGAATCTCTGCATACAGAGGATAACAACAAACCTAATATGTTGAGCTCACATCTCTTTTAAGCAATGCTAGTATAACTGGTTCTACTAGTAGTAAAGTCAATCAACTAAGCATAAAACACCTTGAAGAAACTGATTCACATAAGGACTTAGGTAATATCCATCCATGGATCCTTGACATTATGCTACTGACCATGTGTGTCTTTATTTGTCTAGCTTTGTGTAATATCAATCTATTAGAATTATTATTATCAAATTACCAAATGGATCTGCTGTTACAGCTAAACAGTCTGGCATGATTGTGTTTTCAAAGAATTTGGTTTTGCACAATGTACTATCTGTTCCTGAGTTCAAATTCAACCTCATATTTGTGCATAAACTTGCATTTGACCTACATTGCAGAGTGATTTTTGATGATTCTCAATGCATGATCCAGGATATGAGTACCTTGAAGATGATTGGATTTGCTAAAGTGCACAAGAACCTCTACATCCTTGCTGCACCTTCAAAACCTTGTATACAAGAAATATGTCTTGTCAATTCTGCTTACAACAATTCCTCTTTTGATTTGCGGCATTAAAGATTATGACACCCTTCAATTGTTGTCTTACAACACATCTGTAAATATTTTTCTTATATACAATTTGATGCTATAAGAATTTGTGATTTCTGTCATTTGAAAGAATTTGTGATTTCTGTCATTTGACAAAACAAGGAAGATTACCATTTCATAACAGTATGAATAAAAGGTTGGATGCTTTTGATATCATACATATGGATATTTGGGGTACCTTGTCTGTTTCTTCTATTCATGGCTTCAAGTACTTTCTTACTACGATTGATGATTATAGTAAACATACTTAGGAGTATCTTATGAAAATAAAAAATTAATGCAGAACTTTGTTGTTCTTATTCAAACTCAATTTCACAAAGTTATTAAGGTAATTAGAACAAATAATGGAGGTGAAGTTTAGTTACCATCCTTCTTTGATAAATTTGGATTGTTCATCAAATGTCATGTGTTTAGACTCCACAACAAAACTCAGTTGTAGAAAGGAAGCATAAGCATCTTCTCAATGTGACTAGGTCAATTCTGTTTCACGCTCATCTTCCTAGCATTTTCTGGACCTATGTTGTGCAACATGCTACTTTCCTTATTAACAAAATTCCTAGTCCTACTCTTCAACACAGGCCTCCTTATGATATGTTACATTAGTGTCAGCCTAGTCTTATATAATGAACTCAAACTTTGTGGCTGCTTGTGCTTTGCATCTACACTTCTGAATCATCACACTAAGATAGATGCTAGAGCCAAGAAATGTGTATTTTTGGGCTTCAAGACATGAGTTAAAGGTTATGTATTGTTTAATATGCAATCTAGAGAAATATTCATCTCTAGAAATGTTCACTTCTATGAGGATCAATTCCCTTACTCTTCCATAAACAAGGCTTCCACATCTAACATTCTGACCCCTGATTCATCAATTGATTTCCTTCTTTATGACAACATTTCCATATCATTATCATCTATTGAACCACATATCAATTCTCATCCTGAACCAAACATTGTGTCCAACACACTTTCATCTTCTCCTCAACAAACACACTCTTCTTCTCAACAAACACAAAATATTAGAAAGTCTACTAGGATTTGTCATCTACCTACATACCTTCATGATTTTCACTGCAACCTTCTCACAGAAAACACAAACACTACTTGTCACATTACTCATCCACTTTCTTCTGTTATCTCCTACTCATTTATTTCATCATCTCACTTATCTCATATTCTTTCTATCTCTATACATGTTGAACGAAAAAACTTACCTACAAGCTGTCAAATCATCTGAATGGATAACTGCCATGACAAATGAACTTGCAGCCTTAGAATTAAATAATACATGTAGCATTGTTGACTTACCAAATGATAATATTCCTATAGGCTCTAAATGGGTATATATGATCAAATACAAATCAGATGGAAGTATTGAGAGGTATAAAGCAAGATTGGTAGCAAAGGGATATGATCAAACATAAGGAATTGTCTTCTTTGATACATTTGCTCATGTAATCAAGTTAACAACAGTCAAATTGGTTTTGGCCATTGTTGCATTTGAGAACTAGTTCTTACATCAGTTAGATGTTAATAATGCATTCTTGCATGAGGATTTTACATAAGATGTGTACATGGTCATTCCTCAAGGAGTAGTATACTCAAATCCTAATCAGGTATGCAAACTCGATAAGTCTCTTTATGGTTTGAAACAAGCAAGTAGACAATGGTATAGTAAGCTCTCAAACACTCTCACACAGATAGGTTATACCCAATCTGCTCATAATAATTCCTTGTTCACCAAGAGTCATGGCACCAACTTCATTGTTCTCCTCATTTATGTAGATGATCTCATATTGGCTGGAAATTGTCCCACTGAAATAACATTTGTCAAGCAACATCTTCATGATTTGTTCAAAATCAAGGATCTTGGACCCTTGAAATACTTTCTTGGTTTTGAAATTACTAGATCAAGCAAAGGTATTACACTAAGCCAGAGAAAATATGCATTAGATATCTTGGCTGACCCATGATTGTTGGCATCCAAACCTGCTCTTACTCCTATTGCTAAAGGCATTTTTCTTTTCCAAGATTCATCTGGTGCATACACTAATCCTAATGCTTACAGAAGGTTGGTTGGAAGGCTACTATATATCTCTAATTATATTTCCGATCTCAGCTTCTCTGTCCAGCAACTAAGTCAATACATGAACCAGCCAACTAATGCCCACTATCAAGCTCTCACTCGCATACTCAAATACATCAAAGAGACTCTTGTTCAAGGCCTTTTTTATCCCTCCAATTCTACACTCCAACTGAAAGCATTCAGTGATTCTGACTGGGCCACTTGCACAAATTCAAGAAGATATGTTTCTAGATTCTGTGTCTTTCTTGGCAATTCATTAGTGTCATGGAAATCCAAGAAACAATCCAATGTGGCTAGATCATCATCTGAAGCAGAGTACAGTGAACTTGCAACCACTTCTTGTGAGCTTCAATGGCTAACTTTCAACTTGACAGTTTTCCCATCATTCTCATCAAACCTCCACTTCTCTATTATGACAACAATTCTGCTCGATACATTGCAGCTAATTCTATGTTCCAAGAACGCACCAAACACATAAATAGACTGTCAAGTTGTTCGAGAAAGATTACAAACTCATCGTTTTCACTTGCTTCCCATTTCCAGTAAAGAATAACCGACTGATCTATTCACCAAGGCATTGGACACTTCTACTTTATCTTATCTTCTTCCCAAGCTAGGAGTTTTAAACATTTACTCTCCAGCTTGAGAGAGAATATTAGATAAGATGGGTTATTTATCAATTAGATACTGTAGAAGGAATCATGATGTAATTTTCTATTTTTGCTATTATTTCCTTTTCTGACAGTTAGTTAGTAACTAACATATTTGTCTTTCCTTTTTCGGTTATTACACTTCAGCTTGTATATAACTTGCCTATTATGGCTTGAGAATTCAATTCAATGAAACAGATGATGAATTGTACAAAATCCAATATAAAAAAAACGGGGTTCTATTCACACTCCCATATTGACATTGTTACTACTCACCCAGTACTTCAATACTTAACCATATTTGTTACATAACCATTGGGGATAACTTTGTAATCATCTCCCATAACTCAAAAAAACATACATCCTTTGCCTTCTACACTCTCCCTACAAATTCTCATCATCTCCATTTCTCCCTCATGCCATTTCTCCCTCATGCCATTTCAACTAGTCACGCCTTCTTCTACAATCCTCATTAACCCTACTAGGCCTAGATCCAAGACCAAACCTTATATTCTAGTTGTCCATGCCACCTCTCTCTCTGCTCTCTCTCACACACACTGAAATGTTTCTTTTCTTATACCTTCAAACTCAAACATTGAACCACATAATCTATCCAGAAATGTAAACGATATTGAAGGACCATAGGTTGCTCCAAGTGGTGCTGGAGAAAATGTTTAGGAAAATGACCTTAGCCAATAATGATGTGGGAGATTTATTTTTGCTTCAAAATCTGGCCAAATACAATTAAAAAAAGAAATAGCATCATTCCAAATAAAAGTCATGTGTATCCTGAAGCTGTATATCAATTATCTACAAACCATCACATAATGCTATTGAATTGGCTCTCAATATAGCTATCAGCCCAAACTGGACTACCCGCTTGTTTCAACACCATCAATAAAATAACTTTGTCCAACATAATCAGGTATATATTTCTCTCTTTCCTTTTTATATATCAATTTTGTTTATAACGTTAACTTTGCTGAAATAACAACAATTATATATTATGTATCTTTTCACTATGTATATATATTTCATGAAAAAGGTGATAATAAAAATAAAAATAAAAATAAAGTAATATAGTACCACAGTAAGTAAAGTAACAGTTGGTAAATATGTATTGCAGCATTTTAGTTGTAATAATTAAACATATATTTTTTCCTAAGTAGCAAGTAATTATCATTTCACATAGGAACAAATAGAAACCAAAGAATATAAGCATAATATGTATACATGGCAAAACGGGCATTGCTCGCGGGCGTGCCCGCATAGCCCGCATTTCTTTGCGGGTAGGGCATACAATTTTTGTCTATTTGCCCGTTTTGCCCACTAA
This sequence comes from Lupinus angustifolius, assembly GCF_001865875.1. Classification (NCBI taxonomy): domain Eukaryota; kingdom Viridiplantae; phylum Streptophyta; class Magnoliopsida; order Fabales; family Fabaceae; genus Lupinus; species Lupinus angustifolius. The sequence goes on from NW_017716682.1 coordinate 8,647, forward strand.
GTTTTCAGGCGGGAGGCCCGCAAATATAATTTAAGAAAAACATAAGAAAATTTTAAATAAATTATGATGTAATGTGATTTTTATGCCCTAAAAAATTTAATCTAATGTAATTTGTTAAACTTCATATAAAATATAAAAAAAAATTGTTAATTTTTTATCTTCAACTACTTTATTTAATTTAATTTCAATTATTATATGAATTTTTTTCATTCTTTTAATTATTCAACAATGTCTGCAGGCTGCCCGCTAGCCCGTTAGCCTGTTTTTAAATGGGCAGGGTATTGAATTTTGTCCGTTAAGCCAATTCGGGCATGCCCACGCCCACTTAAATTTTTGCGGGCATTTGTGGACGTGGGTGGACTAAACGGGCCGGACGAGCCGTTTTGCCATCTCTAATAATATGGTATATGCAGTAAATAGATATTGCATTTATGGTAGAAATATATCTATATTATAGCTTCATTTTGATTCAAGAGGAAGCTAAGGCCACTGAAATTCCAAAATCGTCCATATTGGTATATAATAAATTTGCATACTTGTTTTTCTGCTACTACAAACCACATTACATATTAGATATATTTTGGTGGGACCTACGTATCATTGTACATTTTTTTGTTAAATTTTAACTTAATTAAATTTTTAATTATTTATTTTTATTACGCAATCAGTTTTATGGAATTTTTTTAGTAAGGTCATGCTTAAATCATTTCTAACTTCTCTGAAAATGGAAAGAAGGTCTACGACCAACACCGTCTCTAAGCTATTAATTTCATATAAAAAATAATTTAAAACTATCATATCACACGATTAAATATTTATGGGATTTAAATAGTCTGGTCTATGGTTCATGTTATCTCTTCCTTTTCACTCTAAAAGTGGAAAGTCGGTCTACGATCAGTGTTGTTTCTTTACTATTAATCTCTTCTTTATAAAAATAAATTACTTATTATTACCTTTTAAAATAACTTAAAATTTTCAAATAGAGTTTAATAGTCCGGTCTATGCCTCGCGTCGTCTCTTTCTTTTTATTCTAAAAGTGAAAAGTCAGTCTTTAACCAGTGTTGTTTCTTTGCTATTAGTCTCACCTTTCTAAAAATAAATTATTTGTAAATGTCAATTTTAAAAGTTTAAACACAATTTATGAGATTTAAATAGTCCAGTCTCCAGCCAATGTTGTACCTCTTAGCTATTAATTCATATTTCATAAAATTATAAAGATATTTCTACTATAAAAGCTACAATTTTAACTGATACAAATCAAATCAGACGAGACTAAACAAGTTATTCATTTTTATAATCATAAGTACATAGTCTTGATTTCTGTATTGCATCTAGGGATACGTATGAGCAAGATAAACTCTTGTCAGACACAAATATATAAAATAATTTTTTTTGTTTTAGTAATAATTTTTTTAATAAACAATGTTTAAGTGTATAAAAGTCAATGTGATTAGCGATGGTACCGTTTTAATACATGCGGACGGAGTGCTAATACCTTCCCTGATCCGTAATCGAATCCTGAGCTCAGAACTCAAGTTCAAAAGACCAAATTGTCCTATTTGGGCATAAAGAGAATTCTTTACATTTTGACTACTAAAAAACGTAGTGGCAACTCCAAATAAATTGAGAATAGTAGAAGTCGAGCTCGCCTCTCCTTAAGTCACACGGTCGGTCTTCCAATCAAAAATCAGGTCGCGATAGTGATGTACCTATAATGTAGGATGACATCACACACCACTAGGTTTGAGTGTGATACTTGCGTCACTTTATTCAAGGGGACAATAGTCTTAGCTTATGGTATATATAGTGACAGAGTATGCTTCCCATGTTTTACGTTCTGTATACCGTGTATATTTTTTTGAGCATCTGGAGAGTTAACATCCTAGAAATACCATTTTTAATTTATTTTACGAAACACTTTTTTTAAAATGTGATATTTTTAACTTTTTTTTAAAGAAGTCATTTTTTGCAACATTTTATGAGCATGTGACATTAAAATTTCTAGTTGTACAATTAGTAATTGATATTTATATGGGCTATGTATTTAAGATTAATTTTTTAATATTAATTACATCCACATGTATTACCATTAATGTCACCATGATTTCAGCATGTGCTACTAAAAATATGAGTCAATATGAGAATTTAATTTAATAAAATATTAAAGTAAGAGTGAGAAGCACATACAAGAAAGTATGAGTTGAGATAGCAAAAAAAAAGTTGAATTGAAAAGCAAAGGACACTGGTTGTAAATATTTATTTTTGGAAAGATTAATATCCAACCAAATAGATAAATTGAATATAACCGATGAATTTGAACTCATTCATTATTAAAAGTACACATTTGACTACATTCATTTAATTCCTTTAACTTTAATTTTGGAAGAATGTTGATTGAATTAATTTTCATGGATATAGATGAATTATGATTAAATTGTTTTTACCTATGCTTTGACTAGGTACAATTAATTTTATTTGGCTAGATTATTATCCACATAAATGTCCAAGATATTATTATTAGTAATTTATTAATTAGCTATATCACTACTATAATTATAGAATATTAATTAATGTTTCACCAATTTTCTTAAATGAAAAAATGGATAGAACAAAATTATAGAATAAAAAAAGAAACAGAAAAAATGAATATAGGATGTGAATACTGATTATTTAAAAAATGTCAAGTGAGCAAAATTATTTTTTTCTTTCTCTCAAATAACTTTACCCCTTTCTTTCTCTCATTTATTACTCCATCTCTCTATCCTTCAGATATCTCAAGGAAACACCATTTTACACGTAAATAAAATATGTAATATTTTATTTTAATTAAAATTTTATGTTTTTAAATTGATTAGTACATTTTTAGGTTAGCTAACCCCTTCAGGTTTATCTAACTTACCTAATATAGCATAATATATTAGAACATGTAATTTTACAAAATAATATATATTTAGAAGTTATAAAACTTGTTAAAATAATCTACTATACTGTTATTATAATAATTTATAATTTTCTTACAATATGTATATTAATTTGTACATACAATATAATAAAACTATTTAAAATAATCTACGATAGTGTTATTATAATAATTTATAGTTTTATTTATATATATAGTAGGAGGTTGAATATAGTAAGTTGTGTTGGATATTATCATTTGTAATTGAATATAGTAAGTTATGTTAGATATTATCATTTGTAGTTGAATATATTTTATTGGATAAGTGTTCAATCTTACTTTTTAAAATTTTAAGATTCAAATAATTGAATCACACAATTTTCTTTAGAGATGAAGTATATCAATGGGTAAGAAAGTACCAATAGGTCCTCGAAACAATATATTTTTAAATTAAAAAAATTTGTGTAACAATAAAAATGATGCTCACTCAAAAAATAGAAAATCATGTTGGTTTGAATTATTTATACAAACATGATAAATAATTTTTTGAGATATATGATGACACATAAATGGAATTGAACAAAATTATATATGTTCAATTATTTAAATGTCCTTTAGACATATTTTTTATATTTATATAGTAGTAAGGACAAAGTAAGGATATAAAAATTATGCCTATTCATTATTCAATTACATAAATGTTCCTTAGGTATGTTTTTTCATTTATATAGTAGTATAGATATATATGATGAACATCAATGACATTTAATTTTTACCTTGATTATATCCAAATTTCTATATTTAAAATAATTGTTAAATTTTATTGAATAAATGAACTAGTTGTTAAACGATGAGAAATTGAAACTGAACTTGTTTTGGATATTCATATATTGATAATATATTAATTTATTTTCATTATCATGATAGCTATAACATTTGAGTGCATAGCATAAAATCACGAATAATAGTTTAACTCGGTTTCTTTACCATTCTTAGCACAAAAGCAACGACCTTTTCTACAAAAACAACATATTGGAAAAACTCCTCCTCGACAAAAACAATCATTGTCAACTTTACATGGTTCCCCTGCATTAATTCCTATTTTTTGATCCACAACTTTATCCTCCAAACCTGAAAGTGAATTATTATTAGTCATTAAGTTTATATATATAAAATTGATTTGTTTACACTAAAATTAAATTCATTAGTTGAATAAGAAAAAAAATTACACGAGTTATAGTCAGTTTCATTCATTTTTAAATCAAATGGACCATAGAGGTGATAAGAGAGTTAAAGAGAAATATTAAATGACTTTTAAATTTCACCTATACGATCCGTTTGATTTAAAAAATGAATGAATAAGATTGAGTATACTAGTATAATTTAATTAGGTGTAAATAAATCACTAAGGAATTTTTGTCATGAATAAACAACTAAGGAAACTTCCAATGACTATGTCTTGTGAAGTATATTGCAAACACAAATTGAATGAATTGTTTTTAAATATGAGAAACTACATGAAGCATTTACTAATAAAAGAAAATTACCTGAAGCAAATACAAAGAGAACAATAAAGAAACATAGAGCAATTGAAGACTTCTTCATATTTTATTCACTATGGTAGTGATGTCTCTATTCAATGAAAGATATCTTCTATTCAACCAGTGTGTGCTTTTATAGTTAAAAATAGTACAATATGGTAATTTACTAATTAAAAAATAGTGGTCCACCCTATTTCTTTATTCAAATATATTTACATAAGATTAAAAACATATAATAGTAATTAATAATTATATTAAAAAAGTATTGCATTAATTGGACATCCATTAAAATAATATAAATAATTTGTAACAACAACAATAATAAATATTTTAGTTAATGATAAATATTATTTCAATATTTATGATCATTTCTTTATTCTTGATGTGATTATTATTTGGATATTTTTTATAATTATAAATTTAATTAAGAAACTATTCATGTTTATTTAATTTTACATTAATTATTTATCATAAATTGAAAATATAGTAATAATAAATAATCATATTACAAAATATTGTAATAAATGGACATCTTTAAAATAATATAAATAACTTCATTTTTATTAATTAGCAAATAGTAATAATGAAATAATTGAAATGATATTTTAAATATGTAATCTTTTGAAAGGTTAAGAGGATGGACGTGATTAGTGTTTATATTTTTGTTTTCTCTTCGAGTAGAGATATGATAATAAGAGTTAGTATTGCTTCTCCCCTCTATCAAAATGTGGATTATGCTTCACAATGAATGTTGCTTCTCTTCTATTAACCTATATTTAAAAAAATAATTTAATAAAAACATATTTTCAATATAAATTATATTAGGCTAAAGGAGAAGTGTATATACTTAATTTTGTCCAATCCATATAAAATTAAAAAAAAAACGAGAAAAATAAACAATAAAGAAAGAAAATTGGGTTCACTATTAAACTTTCATTTGTAATAGAGATAAAAAAATTGATGTGGAAAATAAGACTAAATGACTAATTGATGGTTTTAACTATTCTAGATACGTTTTTTAATTTATTATTAGTAGTATATAAAGACTTTTTCATATTTTATTCACTATGGTAGTAAAGTCTTCTATTCAACCAAAGTGTGGATTTTTATCTTCTATTCGTTTAAAGTGTGAACTTTTCTAGTTGAAAATAGTACATTATGTGTAATTTACTAATTAAAAAACAGATATCAATATATTTGTATTCCTATCCTTTTTCTTTGTTCCATTTTAAAATAATATAGAATTATTTTTCTTTTATTAATTGGTTAATATTAACCTAGTAATTAAAATGATATTTTGAATATGTGAGGAAGGTAGTACACAAGAAATGTTGCTTATTTTCTATTAATCTTTATTATAAAAAATAATTTAATAAGAAATATTTTACATAATAAACTATAATATGACTAAAGGAATGACTATGAGGAATGTGAATATCTAATTTTTTTCAACCTACATAAAACAAGAAAAATACAAGAGAAAAAATAAATGGAGTGGAAAGAGACACTGCAACATATTTTGTATATAGTGAAGGTTTTTTATGTAATTAGTGGGGGATTTTAACCTCCACAATATAACTACCAGAGGTTTCAAAAACCTCCACAGTTATGACCGCTAGAAGCGTTTTGCGAATGTTTTAGAAAACGTCTGGTATCTGTACATTTGTAGCGATTTATTTGTGGAGGAAAAACCTCCACTATTAGTAAAAGGTTTTCCATGATTTTGGAAAATATATAAAATAAGATTGGAAATTAATTAAACAAAGATATGGAGTTCGAGATCCAGATTATACGTAATACAAAGAGGAAGAGGAAGAGGAAGAAGCCAAGTATCAAAAATGAAAATTTTAGGCTATGATTTCTATTAATCATTTCCTATCAAAATTAAAGAAATATAGTGAAGGTTTAAAACCTCATAAATTAAATAAAAACATCTACTAAATACCTTGTTAATTATCCAATCGCCTCATTTGATTTATTTGTAGAGATTTGGATAACTTTCATATAAAAACATCCACAAATTACAACATTTGGTAGAGTGTAGAGGAAATATGTTGGCTATTAAATTTTAATTTATGAAATAGATAAAAAAAAATTGATGTGGACATTCGACCATACAAGTAATTGGTATTTTTTATGCTAGATATATACATTATTATTTAGTAGCATTATATCGTTTTAAAATTAAAAAAATTCATATTATTTAAATCAAATCAAAATAATGATTGATTATAAATAAATATTTAATAATCCATCAATTGAATCATGACATTAACGGCCAATAAAATAAGTTTTGATTTGTGAAGGAAACAAAATTTATAGGATAATATTAATAGGTAGTGATTTATTAGTAACTAGTGTGTACAGGCATTTCGTGCCTGCCGGCGAATATTGTGTGATACTACATATTCAATTTTAATATATTTCATTTTTTTGAATTAAAATGTATTTGTTGTGTTCGGTGTACTTTATATTATATTTTTTGTGTGATTATGATAATGTTTAATTTAAGGTGAGATGTGTGGTTAATTAATGTATTGGTGGTAGTTGCTTAGGATTATATAGTTCTTTTGTAAAAATTAAATAATGTTAAGGGCAATATAGGAAATGAAAATTACACCATGAGGGAAGTTAATATCACAATTTAATAATAATTAAAGTAATAAATTAATAAAAAACTATAATTTGTGTAATACCATACTAGTGTTTTAGGAAATATTTTTAAAAAATAAAGAGTAATTTAATTTTTAAAAATAGAACAAATGTTTTTATCATACTTGGATGATTAATATCTTAAACTAAATTATAATGTAGATAGGTGCAATGGTGTGAGATCACTTTTTTTTCCTTGGATCCTCTTTTATTTGCCCTCAAATGTCACTTTTGTTCATTATCAATAAATCAAATATTGAGCAATAATCATTTGACATGAGAAATAATAATAAATTAAAACATTTTAATAAATATATAATCAATAACAACTATAATAATAAATATTTCCATTAAAGATAAATAATTATTTCAAAATTAAATAAACATGATTAATTTCTTAGTTAAATTCAAAATATATAAATAATAATTATATTAAGGATGAAGAAATAACCGTAAATAACTCAATATTCAATTGTTTTACTCAACACACCCTTTTACTGGTCGTCTTATGTCACCTTTGTTCCATAAAGTTTTTAAAACATCCAATCAATCAAAACATTTCCCCAGCTATAACTACATAATCTTCATTATTTCAACTAAAGTATGTATAGAAGTTTATAATGTAAAAATTGCTCAAATTCAAACTCATGTATGAATTAGTCTAAACAATTTATTACATAAGTAGAATTTGTTAAGATCAATTGTTTAATATTAATTACATTCATATGTGTTACTATTGATGTCATCATCATCGTGCTACTAAAAATATATATGGGTCAATATGATAATTTAATTTAATAAAAACTTAAAGTAAGACTGAGAAGCATATACTTTTGAGAGCTGAAATAATAAACAAAATAATTAAATTAAAAAGCAAAGGATAATCTTTATAAATGTTTATTTTTGGATAAATGGGAAATCCAACCAATGGATATACACATATACAACTATGGAATATAATCGACCATTTTGAACTTAACCATTATTAAAATTATCTTTTTCACTATATACATTTAATTCCTTTAACTTTATGAATGTTGATGGAATTAATTTTGATAGATTTGTCTCAATCATGATTAAATTGCTTTGACTATAACAGGTAAAAGTAGTTTTCTTTGACTGGATTATTATCCAATGACATTCTAAATATATTATTATTAGTAATTTATTAATAAGCTATACCAATGATCTTATGTTAAAATTATAGAATGTTAATTAATGTTTCACTAATTTTCTAAAATGAATAGAAAAAATATTTTTAAAAAAGACAGACAAAAAGAATATATGGTGAAAATATTGAATATTTAAAAAATCTCTAGTGAGTAAAATCAAAGTGATTGAGAGCGAGAAACATTTGCAAGAATAATGTAGTGATTATATATAAATTTCTAACACGTAGATACTACACTCAATTTTAATATAGATAAATATACGTCCTCTTAACAAATCTCCCTAAAATAATGTTAACTATTGAATATAATAAATTTAAATTGAATACTTACTTAGCTTTATGAGTATTAAGACTTAAGAGGATTTATCAGCTGGATGTAACGTTGTTCTTTTAATATTTTTAAGATATTAAATAATTACTATACCTCCTGGCCTATTGATACAATCTTTTACTTTTTAGTTTTTTTCTTATCAATTACAACTTTTTAGATTCTCAAGACATGAAAATTCTCCATAAATATTATGGGTGACAAATAGATAGATTGTATGGATTTGTATCCTAATGGATGAATGTTAAGTCATCCATCAATTCATATATATCCATTAAATAATATTTTAAAGAGTAAATTACACTTATACTCAATTAATTTTAGTGAAATTACATAAATCACATCTTTTTTGCACATATGCAAATCACTCCAATTTTATACATATATATTACACTGACTATCCTACATGGAAGATGATTGTAATCTTTTAAACAAACAAGGGTGATGAATATGCTTTTAAGTTAAACTTCAAGTGTAACGCTCCGAAAAATACTCTTTATATATTACGCGGAAAAGTGAGTAATTTTTTTTGAAATGGTGATATAAAATTGTTTCCTTTTAAAAAAAACCTTTTTTTTTCTGGGACATCACTTTAAGTAACATATAACGCGGAAATCAAACCGGTTACCTAACGGTAACTGAAATGATACAACATTTCCTAACATACATCTTCATTGATATAAAAGATCATCAGTACTTAATATACATATCCAACAAGAAAGGGCGGAAATATTAATCATCGCCAAAATACACTAAACAATGACATGAACAAACTGAAGCCGTCAGTGTTTTAAAAGTCACAAAATGATAAGCAACTCCTAGTGGCTAACTCCAAAGCCAGGGTACTGCCTCTCCTCAATTCCTTATGCCCCTCCTGGAACATCACGGACGGGTAGCTCCAAATCCGAGCAAAGCTGTCTATCTGACGAGCACACGTCCGAAAAACAAGCAATAGAAAAGAAGAGAAA
>NW_017716683.1:0-529 GCF_001865875.1 Lupinus angustifolius
GTTTATCAACATAAACAATAATGTATCAACATACATTTCATAAACAAATATCATAACCATAAGTAATAATATGTGCATATTGTTAATGATGCATGATGTTTGTAACTCAAATGTGGGAATCCACTTCCACAAGTGCAATATATGCATGCTATGTCATGATCATCCACCTTACCCCAATATCCTCCCAATAACCTAGTCGGAAATAAATCAAGAGTACAGGTCCCATACCAAGCCACTTTGTACGCACCAAAAAGCATTTCATAAGCCAATTGATCAATAAGTTCCATAGGAACAGTCTATAACAGGACGGTGTCGTAACAAACGCTTTCTGGGCATCCCTCTCATCGATCCAGATTGCAAAGAGGGGTTGTAAGAGATCTTCTAGTTTGGCCTGTGAGAAATGTCCGATCCAACATGATATCCTCTCCCAGGAATACAAGGGACTCACCTCACCTAGACTCTCCTTCAAGGCATTGTTGATGAATCGTCGTCCAACAACGCCGTCCCTCTCAACATCACAGTGCTCTAA
>NW_017716684.1:0-404 GCF_001865875.1 Lupinus angustifolius
CTCTCCCTCAAGACATTGTTGATGAATCACCGTCCAACAACGCCGTCCCTCTCAACATCACGATGTTGTAAGTCATCCCGTCAATTTCCTCTCCACTACTCCATTATTAACCATATGCATATGAACACTAACCGCAGTTAGATGATTAAATCTTTTAATCATTATTTACCATGCTCGGCCCACCTTAAGTCATCTCCCTTAAGAATGCTTCTTTTGGTCCCGATCTTACGTTAACACGTAATATAAAGGAAATACATCCCACCACTATGACCATCGCTGAATACGCTTGACGGTCCCAGACCAAGCCTCTTACGGTCAGCCGATCTCGTTACGTGGTATCCTGGGTTCCTTTCTGGGCAGCGCCCTAAATCACATCATAACCAAAAGGGTAACGTCCCTACCAC
>NW_017716685.1:0-1018 GCF_001865875.1 Lupinus angustifolius
ACCATTTAATTGCAACACCTTGAATACTTTACTTTTTAATTCAATTAAGGTGTTATACCAAAGTAGTTTATATCACATACCCATTCTAGGGTTATTACATAATCAACCAATCAATCCAAATAGTCAAACACAATTACTCTCTCTCGCCCAAGCGATAATTCCCCAAAAACAATCTCTAAAACTTAGGCTCTCTCGCCCAAGCGAGAATTCATCCTTAATTCTCAAATAAACTTAAGCCTTCCTCGCCCAGGGGAAGGTACTATCGCCCAAGCGAGGCCTCTCCTCGCTCAAGCGAGACATCTCTCGCCCAAGTGAGAGAGTTCCAGGGGCTCCTTAAAATCCTGGGCGTTCTCGCCCAAGCGAGGCCCTTCCTCGCCCAGGCGAGTCTTGCTCGCCTAAGCTAGATTCTGTCGCCCAGGTGAGGGAATCCCAAAACCAAAACTTCCCCTCGCTCAGTCCTTACCCAAGCGACAGGGACTTGGATAGAATACCAATTTTGCCCTTTTCGACAACCGAAACACATTTAAACATGGTTTTTCAAACACCTGCACACAGAAAAGTTCCCAACAACATTCATATACCATATTCAACACATTTCATCATCAATCACATATATTCAAAAGCATTTAAACATAAAAATCTTGGATTTCTTAAAACCAAGTTAACCCCACAACCTTTGAGATGGTTTAGAGGATCCGGGTGTCATATTCGGACACCACTATGTCACGATGTGTTCTCTCTCACCTGAGTGTGTCGGGTCGCAAGGTTCTCTGTTTGTAGGTGAGCTTACTTGATCCGATCTCCTCTCAAACTCTTCATTATGCCAAAATCACGTTAATTAGTTAATTGACGATAATTATTATACTTATGAAATAACTTTTTACGCGAAGATAAAACTTTCGATTTAAAATGAATTTAATTGTTTTCGTCCATCCGATTCAAGGTTGAATATCCTTGAATCATCATTTGTCATTGAAAGTCTTAAAATCAAATAACACTCTTTAAAGTAAGATTTTCA
>NW_017716686.1:0-5291 GCF_001865875.1 Lupinus angustifolius
ATAATAAAAGCTCATAACTTTCTATGAAGTATGAGAAGAAGATGAAGAAGAAAAATAAAAGACTACCTTAGTTTGTATAGGAAATTTTAGTGTAAATATGAGAGAATGGGGTGGGGTATTTATAGGAGAGATTCACCCTCATCAAATCATAAAATTTAATGCAAGGTAAGTAGATTTAGACTAGCATAGGTAATGTGTCTAATGGTGGTGGAGTGAGAGGATTTGTTGAGTGATTTAGGGGATTTTGTGTAAGATGATATATATACTTTTGCTTGTTTAACAAACAAGCTTCTTACATGAAAGTGATGTGACCTTTTCGATGAAACATTTTCGATTAAACCATTCCCGAGTATTGTCAGCTAATACCTGGTCGGATAATAAAAATCTCCCGATTTTGGTTTATGATTAGAACTTCAAAACATGGATTTCGGAGTGAAAAATAATTAGAAATGTGTTCTAGACAAAATTGGTGTCTATCTTGAATTGAAATAATATTTCGAAGCCAATGGCGCAATCGGACTTTGATTCTGAGCTACGGAACTCAAAAACACGTTATTGGACCGAATTGGAGCGAATTTGGGTCCAACAGCAGCTCAAAAACTTTCCGTCACAGAAAATTACGAATATTTTCCATAAAATAGGAAATCAGAAAACAAGACTAACACTCAACTAAGGTTTAGCCTAATTCAATACCGATTAATTTTTAAAATTAATCGTTGTTAAAATAAATAATTAATAAATCATACACAGAAAATTCACGGTGTTACAACAATTACTAAAGATAAAAAATATAAGTACGAATTTCTATTATCTAACAATTCTCCGGCAGCGGTGCCAATTTGTTGAAAGTAACATTCTACAACAGGAATTCCCCCCTCAACAACAAAATGTGTCACTTTGTTGAAATGTTAATTCGAGTTGTTGCAAGTTATTTTATTTTAGAGTGATGAGTGATGAACAACTTATGTAATTAGTGACTTTATTTATTTACTCCTTTTTCGGGTTCCTTTTAACCATACCATAAATGTCAATATCATTTTATTAAGTTGACCATACCATTTCTTATGAAAGGTTGGTATCAAAGAATAAAATGAACAAAAGAATAAAGTTAGAAGTTAACCGTACCACTTCTCTCGAAGGTTTGTAATAAAGAAAAAATAATAAAGCAATAAATAAATGTTAGTTGCGTAAAAGTAAATGACAGAAAATAAATGTAAGTTGAAGAAATGTAAATGACAGAAATTAAATGTTAGTTGCAGAAATGTAAATGACAAAAATTAAATGTTAGCGGTTAGATGATTATTCATCACTCTTATTTTTGTCAAGTAACAATCCATTGATTGGATTGAACTCTTTTGCATATCATTCCTATGTACAAAGTTACAAACCATGAATTGGTTTGAACTTATGTTTTTAGGAATCTTTTAATCAACAAATAAAATTTATAAGTCAACACTTTACTATGTTACACTTGCATCTCTTTTCAAGATTCAATTGTAGTATAGTATAGGATTATGTCGAACCAAAGGGAATTGCATTAATAGAAGAAAATCATATAGGCATATTATAGCAAAAAAATTGATTAACAAAATTTTGATGATTTTTGTGTCATGTTGCATAAAAATTTAACAAAGAAACAAAAACTAATATTCACTAATTCTTGAGGAGAAAATTGGTTTGAAATATCGAATTATTTCTATACTCAAATGATTTTAGAAAACATTAACAAGTTATGTGTTATAGTTTTGGTTAATTCCACACACCATTTCTAAATCCCCCATCTAGTGTCCTAGTATGATAAGATGATTTTCAAACCTTATGTATTACCCTAAAGAATAGTTAAGTGCAACTCGTCGGAGCAGGTTGTCACACCCTACTTCAGACTCCATTAACATCATTTAGCCGTGAATATAAGTTGCTTAAAATAGAAGCTTGATATGGCAAGTAAACTAAGGTGTAAGTTATACTTTTTAGTTAACTTGTCAACACTTTAAGAAGAAGCATTTTTGGATCTTTAAATCAAGTTTTTGGTGATCAAACTAAAACCGCATTAAGAACTTCTTAAAGAATCAAAACTTAACCAAAATTAATAACTTGAATGTATTGAAATCAAAATATTATACATATAAAGAAAAGAAATAATATTACACCAAAATCCAAATCAATGTGTAGGAGCATGAGTCATATATCCAAGGATGAGATGCTTTTGGACCCAAATGAGATTACAAAATTATGTTTTTGCACCTCATTTTCCATTTCCTTTCCCCTCTTGAATTCTAAGAGAAAATTACAAGACTTGACCTAGAAACTAGCTTGGAACTGTGGCCCCAAAGTACAAGAATTCTAGAGAGAAGATATCTGATAGAATGGTGGAATTAGAATGAGAGAAATTGGTGTAGAATTGATATTTTGAATGGTGGAAGATGGCCTTTATTTATAGGCACCAGGTAAACGCCTGACCCTCTCTTTGTCCATGTTGGGCGTACCAAATCCTTCAACATGGGTTTAGTCCATTGCCAAGCAGTTTAGTCAGCTGCTTGGTATTGACTCACCAAAGCTAGTCGTGAGCTACTTGATCAGGCTATTGGGGCTATTCTCAAAAGTGTTCAAAGGCCTTGTCAAGTGAGGTCATGCATGATGTCATAGTTTCTTGGTGGCTAAGTCAAGTTGATCCCTTGCTGGGTCCAACTTGCCTGACTACTTAGGTGGCCCCGCTGAGTTGCCTGCTTGAGCAGCTTGCCCTGCTCTGGCCAGGTGTGTTTCTAGCTGGGCGGCCCTAGGTGCAAGCTTAGCTGTTTACTTCAGCAGGTTGGCTTGTTAAAGGCTTGAGTCTGGCCGTGTAAAGCTTGTGGCTGACTAAGCCAAGTTGGTGTCAGGTCAGTTGGGCGGTGCTGAGTGTGCATGTCAGGCTGCTTAGTGAGCAACTTCATGTTTTTGGTCCATGCTTGTGGCCAAGCACTTAGCTTGCCCTGTGTGCATCAAAAGTGGCTTATGTGGACACCTCCTTGCTTGAAAAAATATATAATTAAACTATGACAATTTATCTAAAAAGTGTTGAATTAAGTTGGTTTTGCATGATTTGCATAGGATAAGTGCCATGAAAAGTGTATGAAAATTAGTTATTTTTGGCACTTATCTGAAAGTGTGCATGTCAAGAGGAACACTTTGGAAAGCTCTCCTTGAATGTCACTGTTTTGATGAGGACAACTTGTGCCTATAAGAGCTTGAAGATCATCAACAAATCAGCGTGCTTAAGTCTTTATTTGGTACTAGGCTTAGACTAGATTCTAGTTTAAGTTGAGTCAAGGCTTAGGGCACCTAAATATACATGTCTCATATGCATATATCTTTTAAATCATTCCATCCATGAGATATGTCATTCATAATATGTTCATGCATTACATAAATACATGTATATGTGCATTCCAGGCATAAACTAAGTGTTAAACATGTATCATCTAAGTGCATAACGTATTTTATGTTTTGTATTTAAAAATACACATTTTAATTGCTGTTAATCGATTAACCAATCCTTTAATCGATTAACCCAACTGCTATGTAAAGTGGTTGCTACTGGAACACGTTTTTAAATGCTTTTAATCGATTAAGGCATTACGTTAATCGATTAACCTAACTGTTTGTTAAGTTGTTGGAACTGAAAAACTGAAAAATAGAATCAGTTATCATTTTGAATCACGTTAATCGATTAAGATGGCATTTAATCTATTATCTGGGGTTCTGGACTGATTCTTTATAAACTGCGTGTTCAGAATTAATCTAAAAAAAAGTTGCATGTTGCATTCATTAGAGAGTTAGAGCATTTTACGTGTTAATTGTTGCATCTATTTGTTAAGTGCATTTGTGAGTTTAGAAATGAGAGATTCTATGCTTTAGGATTGAGTGCATTTCNCGTTTTCAGAATTAATCTCACAAGTTGCATGTTGCTTTTATTATAGAGTTAGAGCATTTTGCGTGTTAATTGTTGCATCTATTTGTGAAGTGCATTTTTGAGTTTAGAAATGAGAGATTCTATGCTTTAGGATTGAGTGCATTTCATGTTATAATTTCTCATGTTTTCCCTCACATGTTCATGCATATTTTTGATGCTTTTTCATGCATATTTTGATGCGTTTTTCATGAAGTTTATGATTCTGTAACTTCTGTTTTCATAACTAATACTTGTCATTTCACATGAGTTTGTGTTAGATGTGCATTAGAGTAAAGCCTTCTTGTTGTATTTGAGCTTAGGTATAGCTTAATTTTACTCTTGTAATTCTTGAATAAATTGTTGTAAAGGGAATCTCTTGGTGTCGTATCACCAGTAGAGATTGTGTGTTTCTTCATAGCTTAGAGTGTAAGAAAAGGAAAGAACGAGAGATTCTTTGGCTGGGGCTACGCCGAAAGAAACGTTTTCTTTATCGGTAGGAAGGGAGTCAAACCATTGGATAGTTTCTTTGATTTCTTGTCATTTGCTAAGTGTTGTAATTGGATAATGTGTTTGTAAATTACATTGATTCGATTATAGTGAAGGAAATCTCCCAAGTCAGCCGGGAGGCCTGGATGTAGTTTGTAGTGGACAGCAAACGAACCAGGATAAAAATTCGAATTGCAGGATTTGTTTCTCTCTCTCTCTTTACTGTTTTCAATCGATCATTTGGTATAGTGGATTCAATTGATACATTATGTTTGTATGCTATACTGGATGCTATTCTGATATACAATCTGTAAGCTCTGTTATTCGTAAAATTATCGGTTAACTGTTCTACAATTAATCGTTTCTGTAATAGCTTACTGTTTCTGTTTAATTGATTAAAATTGTTTCGTCAATCGATTATCCTGTTTCTATTAACCGATTAAGATTGTTCTGTTAATCGATTATCTTCATTCTGTAA
This sequence comes from Lupinus angustifolius, assembly GCF_001865875.1. Taxonomy (NCBI): domain Eukaryota; kingdom Viridiplantae; phylum Streptophyta; class Magnoliopsida; order Fabales; family Fabaceae; genus Lupinus; species Lupinus angustifolius. The sequence goes on from NW_017716686.1 coordinate 4,893, forward strand.
TCGATTAATTAGGGGTGATTCAACATTAAGTGTTGAGTTTCGAAAAGCGGCTATTCTAAACGCGACACCTATTCAACCCCCCCTTCTAGGTGTATTGTAACCACTGATACCTAACAAGTGGTATCAGAGCTAGTACGAAGTGCTAGCTCAACCGCGTATTCGTGATCCTAAAGGGAAAAGGAATGGGTTCTTCAAATCCATTTGGTGGTGATGGGTCATCCATTAATCGACCACCAATATTCAGTGGTGAAGGGTATGCCTACTGGAAAGTGCGCATGCAAATTTTTATTGAGGCCATAGACTCGGATATTTGGGAATCCGTAGTCAACGGCCCTTACGTTCCACAACATCTTGTGGACGATCAGCCTAAAGATAAACCGAAAAGTTTATGGACCAATG
>NW_017716687.1:0-8209 GCF_001865875.1 Lupinus angustifolius
TTCAGCATTAAGTGTTGAGTTTCGAAAAGCGGCTATTCTAAACCGCGACACCTATTCAACCCCCCCTTCTAAGTGTATTGTAACCACTGATACCTAACATTATCAACCATCCTCATCCATAATATTTGTTTGCTACTACTAAGGGTATCTCCTCACTTTTTGCAGTAAGTAACTAATATCTTTCGGGGTTCATGATTGCCCTCCCAACTAGTGTCGCTCACAGAAATCGAACCTTCGAACTTGGGGATCCAATGGGGCTTTACGCCACTAGACTAACACCTTGTTGGTTCCTCATCCATAATATGTAGTATTCTAGTTTAAAATATCTACATTTTTTTAATATTTTTTATTGACAAAATATTCATTGTCTTACTTATTGGCGAAGATGTTTATTTTAATTTGTCATTTCTTTTTAATAATGGAAAGAAAATGTTGTTGCCATTATTATGATAACACTCAATAAGGAAATATTGGTTGTTTTTCTATAATGGTATGTCATAAACAAAACCGTTTAAGGAATATTATCAAACATTAGACATGTTTCATATTAAAAAGACAAATAATTGTTATTATTTATAAATACTATTATAAAACACATGACAACTATTAAAAATAAGACATAATTAATGTTATTCTCAATACTAGTATTATTTTTATTAAATATAAAAGAATAAATGGTAGAAAAATCAAAATGCGTAAAAGAGAGATAGGTCAAAGACCATACCTAATATGGCACAAATCCCATTAATGTGGAAAATGGGAATTGGGGTTTGACTTGGTAAAACCGTAAAAGGACAACTGAACAAAATGACTAGGTTAGGTCAGCGAGGGCATATGTGGTAAAGATAAGATGGTTTGTACCAATTACAGTATGCGGGTCTTTGTGCCAATTAGTAGGTTATAATTAAATTATAACATCGTGTTCTCCAATAATAGCGACAATAAGGGAACTAGAATCCAGCATATGGCTTGTTAACAACTACAAGCAGCAGTCACATGAGAAATTATGCCTTCTTAAAAGAACAAATTGATGTGACTTTTCATTAATTTCACAGCTCTAACAATGAGAATTTTCCCATTTTGGGATGTCTATATTATTAGATTTCCAACTTATATATAAAGGAATTTCAATACACCTTATAAAAAGAACACGACACCCCCTTAATCATGTGATTAATTTAGATTTAAAACATTTTTATATAATTATTATTTAAAATTCTAATTTGAATATATTTCATAATTTCAAAATTTTGAATTAAGTATTTCTTGGTTTGGTGCATCTAACAAATGCCTTTTTGCCATAAAAAATACTTAATAATTTATATAAAGCCTAAAAGTTATTATAATAACTCCATATGAGTAAAATATAATTATTTGACCTTATAAAATTAAAAGTGGTAGTAAACCTCTTTTTGGGGAGATATTTCATAGCAACTCTATAAAATCTCAAAATTCTTGCATTGTCTTCAAATATGCAAAGAAACAATATTTTCGACATTTTTAAAATCACAAATAATATCTTGTGCGCAATTTTATTTAATTAAGAAAACGAAAACTAAGAGTTAATTGATATGTGTTTTTTTATAAATAGAATCCTGCCACAATTAGGCTAATAATTGACAATTAAATCAATTAATATCTTTTAAATTTTAATTAAAATAAAAATGAAAATGTATGATCTTTTACAAATATTGAACTAATAATTACCCATAACATCTTTTTAACACATATTATTATGTTTATTCTATGGGAAAAACAAAAGTTGAGAGGGAATAATTTGAATTGGAATCCTCAGATAATGTTCTAATTAAGTGTTCAATTAAAATATTTTTATAATTTTAATTATTAAGAGAGTGATACATTTGAAATTTATATTCTCGCTTACTTAGTATTATTTCATTTTTTAAAATAAAAATTGGGTTAGATGAAATTAGATGTTCAAACATGTCCATATTTACTTGTTGATTATTTTATAGAATGTAGAGGTTTGAGTATTATCAAGATAAGTAACTAATAAAGAAGTAAATACCATTTTTTCAAGGTATAGAGATCTTATGTGGCAATGCATCATCATCTAAATGTGTTTATTGTCCTTTTCTATGGACTGAACCTTTGGGATTGTTTGAATTTGATATGAAGAGGTGTATTAGAAAGTGGAGGTAGACCCATAATACAAGTTAGTATACTATCTGAATTTGGGGACATAAAAATAAAATGAAGATTGCAATTTGGCATACTGCCAAAATTTGGTGACAAAAAGATAAAACCAAGAACGTGTTTGGTATAATACCAGTATTTGGGGACAAAAGGATAAAACCAAGAACGAGGTTAGTCTCATATTGGGAATCTTTCTCACTTCCTAGATGGCTTCTTTCTCAAAGATGATTGTTTTAAGTCAAGTCCAAAAATAGTGCTTTCAAAAGCAACCTTCAGCTCATGAGTCTGTTTGGCAATGCAATCCTCAAATATTTTATTTATTTACACATGAGATGCATGAAAGGGGATTTTTTATTACATAGATTGACATGAAGCTATAATTTAAATGATGCATGAGATGTCAACCCTGAGCAAGCTCTACTTCCAAATGTGACATGCATTTTAAGAAGTATATTTTTTTATATTTAGGGACAAGTTAATAGAATATGGAAATGTGTGTATAATATTTTATATTACTTTTTTAATACATATGAAGATACGTGATTCTTTAAATAATTTATGATAATATATGAAATGCAAAGATGAGATAACATATTAGAATGCATGATAGTCTAATGTTTGAATAATTTATTTGTGTTTTTAATATTTTCATGCATGAATGAATAAAAAAGAATTCTTATAGTTATTAAATTGCTTCAATTATAATAGGTGGAAGTAATTTAATTTGACTAATCTCAAGATATTAATATTTGTAATTTATTAATTAGCTATACCACTTTCTATATAAAGCAATGGATGGAAAAGCACACCAAATTTCATGAAAAAACACAAGAAAAATTACAAGACAGTAGCAAAAGCAAAGAAAAGACAATCTGCAGAAAAAGACAGATTGCAATTACAAAGAAACGAGGAATAAACCAAAACTATCCTTAACCAAACCACTACAACCCCAACAACAGAGCAAAGGAGCCGACTTAAACACCAATGTATTTTAACTAACCTATTTTCAAACCAGAACTACATAGTCTTGATTTATCTATTGCGCACAAGGATAAGTAGGAGCAAGATAAACTCTTGCGAGACACAATATAAAAAATAAATTGTTTAGTAGTTAAATTTTAAATAAATGAGTATAAAAGTCCATTTTATTAGCGAGGGTACTGTTTTAATACGGGCGCACGAGGTGCTACTACCTTCCCTGAAAGGTAATCGACTCATGAGCTCATAATCTTTGTTTAAAGACCAAAATATCCTAATTGGGCATAATAGAGAGTTCTCTATGTTTTAACTGCAAAAAACGTAATGGTCACTCCAAATCAGTTGGGAGAGGTAGAAGTTGAGTTTACCTCTTGTTGAAAGCGGGTTCTACACTTGGAATCCCCCCTCAACAACAAAACGTGTCACTTGTTCAAAGCGTTTTCCTAGTGTGCAAGTTTATTTAATTTAATTAAGAGTGATGAGTGATGAACAATTTATTTATTTGGTGACTTTATTTATTTACTCCCTTTTAAGGTTCCTTTTAACATACCATAAAGGTCGGTCTCATTTTATTTAGTTAACCATACCATTTCTTATGAAAGGTTGGTATCAAAGAAAAACATGAACAAAAGAATAAAGTTAGAAGTTAATCGTACCACTTCTTTCGAAGGGTTGGTATAAAGAATAAAGAATAAAGCAATAAATAAATGTTAGTTGCGGAAATGTAAATGACAAAAATTAAATGTCAGCGGTTAGATTATTATTCATCACTCTTTTATTGTCAAGTAACAATTCATTGATTGGATTGCACTTTTTGCATATTATTCATATGTACAAATTTACAAACCATGAATTGGTTTGTGTAACACCGCAAATTTTACGATTTAGAATTTTAAGATTTTATTAAAATTGTTATTAATTATAATTTTCGAAAATGAATTTCTGGGAATTTTCGGTAAAGAATTAGACGAAACTCTAGTTGAGTTTTAGTCTTGAAATTCTATTTCCAATTTGGTGGTAAATGTTCATGATTTTCGGAGACAGTCGGTTTCGCACAACTGTCAGGGCCGAATCTCACCCGGTACGGCTCAAAAAGTGGTTTTTGAGTTCCGTAACTCGGAATCGAATTCCGATTGTGCCGTTGGCTTCGTAATTTCATTTTGAGTCAGTATAGACCCTGAGTACATACATACCTATTTTCTAAATATTTTTCACTCGGAATGCCGAAATCCGAAATTCTAATCGGATATTAGGATCGGGCGATTTATAATACCTGATCGAGTATTGACCGATAATACTCGGGCATGTTTATCGCACGTGTCCGCGAAGTGGTCATTTCACGTTGAGATGTGCAAGTTGACTTCCATAAAGTAAACCTCACATCACTCAATCTCATGAAATCATCATTAGCCACCCTAGGAGATTTTGTAATGATTTCCTAGGGGGAAATCTGATTTCCCTTTCCTCCTTAAACCCTCACACTTCACACTTCACTCACTCACTCTTGCATTTTCAAAGAGAAGGTGAATCTCTCTTCATTTTTCACTAATTCAAAAAAAAAAAAAACTACCCATTTTTCCGCAATGTTTTTGAGAAGTATTTTTCGGGGCGTTACAACATGGTATCAGAGCGGCTCTTTCCTATTCGGCCTGGGCATGGCCTTACATGCTTTCTTGTGTGACTGTGTGTGATAGTTGTTTATTTGAGTAGGATTATCTGATTGTCGTTGGAGTTCGACGATGGAAGTTTTTAATGAGAAGAGTGTCTCACCTACTTTAAATGTTTGGTTAATAATATGGCTGGAAGAGGAACCGCAAACCTGGACTTCATGGCGGCAATGACCGCGACAATCCAAGGTGTAAATGCTAATCTACACCTGCTAAATCAGCAACAACATTAGGCTAAGTCGTCTCAAGGGTCGACTCAGTATAAGGGGCTGGACGAGTTCTGTCGTCGTTAACCCCCAAGATTTGGGGGAAGATTTGCACCTGAGGCCGCAAATGAATGGATCCAAGAGCTGGAGAAAATCTTCCGGGCACTCATGTGTACCGATGAACAGAAGGTTACCTATGCTACTTACATGCTAAGTAAGGAAGTAGATAACTGGTGGGAGTTTAATAGGAGGCAGATGGTGATGAACACCAGGAGGTTAGCTCGACCACATTCAAGGACAAGTTTTTGCAGAAGTATTTCCCTGCCGATATGAAGACGAGGAAGGAAATGGAATTCTTCAAGCTTCAATAAAGGAGTTTGTCTGTGGGAGAGTATGCCACTAATAATTAGTGAGGTATGCCCCACATTACAATGAGATTGGAAACGAGAGGTCGAAGTGCGCTAAGTTTGAGGATCGACCTGAAGGTGATGTTCGTTCACCAGCAGATACCAGACTTTGCACCTCTGGTCAACAAGTGCAGGCTCTACGAGGAGGGCGTCAGAGCGAGGAATGCGACCCTGAAAAGTGTTGTATCACCTCCAACATTGGTCAGTCCACAGAGGATTGGTGGACAGGGGTTTGGAAGGGGAAGACCCTTCAACCGGAATCAAAGGTCTGCTGCGTCTTCTTCAGGGAGTCATCAGATGAGCTTTCAACCTTATAACAACAGAGGCTTCAGACCAGGAAGCAACAACAACAACAACAATAACCACAACAACAACAAGATGAGTTCGTCTGTCGGGAACTACAATCAGACTGAGACACCAGTGTGTCCCAAGTGCAAGGGAAGGCACGCTGGTAACACCTGTGTGACTTGCATTCATTGCAATGAGGTAGGGCACTACAAGTCTTCATGCCCAAAGTTAAAAAGGGAAGTAGTGAACTCAGTGCAGGCGGCACGACCCAGGGCTCAGGGCAGAGTGTTCACGATGAGCGGAACGGAGGTCGGGGCTAATGAAGATCTCATTCAAGGTACCTGCAATGTTAACGAGATTCCTTTATCTGTACTATTTGATTCGGGTGCGACCCATAACTTTATTGCTATTGATGTTGTCAACCGTTTAGCTTTACCTGTTGTGTCGTTACCTTATGATTTGCTTGTAACCACACCCACTAGTGAACCGGTCATTGTGTCAACCGTGTGTTCCCAATGTCCGATAACTTTAGAAAGCTGAGTATTTTTGGTGGACCTGATATGTCTACCCTTATCCCAGTTAGATATCATTTTAGGGATGGACTGGTTATCTAAAAATCATGTTCTTTTGAACTGTTTTAGTAAGACCGTAGTGTTTAGCGAACCTATAGAAACCAGTAAACCCAACTATGAGGCTAAAAATACATCTGCCAACGAGATGGAGAAGTTGTTGAAGGACGGAGCTCAGGTGTTTATGATATTGGCTTCGTTGGAAAAAGAAGGTAGAGCAAAGATTCAGAGCCTACCTATAGTCAGAGATTTCTCCGAGGTATTTCCGGAAGACATTCCTGGATTACCTCCAGTAAGAGAGATAGAGTTTGCTATCGATCTAGTTCCTGGAACTGGACCGATCTCTATCGCTCCTTATAGGATGGTACCGTTGGAGCTAACGGAGTTGAAGAAGCAGTTGGAAGATCTGCTGTAGAAGCAATTTGTCAGACCTAGCGTTTCGCCGTGGGGTGCACCAGTGTTGTTTGTCAAGAAAAAGGATGGTAGCATGAGATTGTGCAATGACTACCGGCATCTGAATAAGGTCACTATCAAGAACAAGTATCCATTGCCGATGATTGATGATTTGATGGATCAACTGAGAGGAGCTATAGTGTTTTCTAAGATCGATTTGAGATCTGGATATCACCAAATACGCGTAAAGTCGGAGGATATTCTGAAAACTACTTTTCAGACGCGTTATGGTCATTATGAATACCTCGTGATTGCCATTTGGTGTAACCAATGCTCCTGCAGTATTCATGGATTACATGAACATAATTTTTCATCCTTATCTCGACACATTTGTAGTCGTATTTATCGATGTTATTCTAATTTACTCAAAGACTGCAGAAGAACATGCCGAGCATCTGCGAGTGGTGCTGCAGATATTGAAAGACAACAAGCTTTATGCCAAACTTTCGAAATGTGAGTTTTGGCTAGAATCTGTAAATTTTTTCGGGCATGTGATCTCGAAGGGAGGAATTGCAGTGGATCTTGCGAAGGTGGAGACTGTAATGGACTGGAATTCCCCTAAGTCAGTAACGGAGATCAGGAGTTTCCTTGGTTTAGCGGGCTATTATCGGAAGTTCATTGAAGGATTCTCCAAACTGGCGCTGCCACTGACCATGCTGACAAGGAAAGATAAAGCGTTTGTCTGGACAGCCAAGTGTGAAGAAAGTTTTCAGGAATTGAAGAAGAGGTTGACCACAACACCTGTTTTGATATTGCCAAATCCTAGCGTGAACTACAATGTGTATTGTGACGTGTCGAAACAAGGGTTAGGTTGTGTGTTGATGCAACAAGGAAAGGTAGTGGCTTACGCGTCAAGACAGTTAAAGACTCATGAACATAACTACCCAACGCATGATCTGGAACTAGCTGCGATTGTGTTTGCTCTCAAGATTTGGAGACACCACCTGTACGGTGTAAGGTTTGAAGTTTTCAACGATCATAAGAGCTTAAAGTACTTATTTGATCAGAAGGAACTGAATATGAGGCAAATGAGATGGATAGAATTTCTCAAAGATTATGATTTCGACCTCTAGTACCACCCTGGAAAAACAAATATGGTAGCTGACGCATTAAGTAGGAAGTCTTTGAATATCTCGATGATGATGGTTAGCGAGATGAAGCTGATAGAAGAATTCAGAGATTTAAATATTGCGGTTCAAGTTGGACCTAAGAGTCTGATTTGTGGCATGCTCACCGTAACGAATGAGTTCATGGAGCAATTGAAAGGTTTACAAGATTCGGACCCAGAACTGCAAGAGAAGAAAAGCCTCTTGGTCGAAGGAAAAGCCCTAGAATTTCAGATTGTGACTGATGGGGTACTCAAGTGCAAAAATAGAATTTGCGTGCCAAGAGACCCTGATTTGAGGATGGCAATCTTGGACGAAGCACACCGGAGCAAGTTGAGTATTCACCCGAGAACTACCAAGATGTATCAAGATTTGAAG
>NW_017716688.1:0-270 GCF_001865875.1 Lupinus angustifolius
ACTCTCTAAGAAATGCAACATGCAACTTATGAGATCAATTCTGAAAACGCAGTTTATAAAGAATCAGTTCAGAAGCCCAGTTAATCGGTTAAATGCTATCTTAATCGATCAACGTGATTCAAAAACGTTAACTGATTCTGTTTTTCAAGTTTTCAGTTTCAACAACTTTTCAAACAGTTAGGTTAATCGATTAACAACATTTTAAAATGTGTTCCAGTAGCAACAACTTTTCAAAGCAGTTGGGTTAATCGATTAAAGTGTTAGTTAATC
>NW_017716689.1:0-1603 GCF_001865875.1 Lupinus angustifolius
GCTCAAACAGATTACCAGAAATCATAGACCAATACTTTCCATCCTTATATGTAAAATTAGCATAGAATTCCCTAACTAGAGCAGGGTAAACTTGTCCCTTTAATTCCAAAAACTGAACGGCTCCCTGAGCCTCCGTATGATGCGGGAAACTAAAGTTATGTTCCGCCAACTAGGTTAAATCGACATACCTTATGTACGTGGGTTTGCGACCTTGGAATTTCGCCAAACGGGTTTCTTGCAAGATGAGTGAATAATAGGGGTCACCATGGTCCCGAGTGGAAGGTGAACCGGTTTCCCTTCTTCGTATACGGGTAGTTGTAGTCTTGACCCTTTTTAAACGACCTTGCTCCATTGTATGTGTTGAACCCGAAATGATGGTGAATGAGCAGAGAAGGTTTTGGGCAAACTTAACCTAGGGTTTGATTTGGTGGAAGATTTGGAATTTGGAAGGAATAAGGATGATAAAGTGCGATTTTTTGATGGTTTGAGAGGGTTAGGATGAGGTTTTTCCTATCTTTTTGCACTTGGATTAGTTGGGTTACTGATTCAGAGACTCAAAGCACAAAGGAGGTTGAGAAAATGCCGAAAAAAGTGCAAAACCGAGACACTGTCAGCCTTTAAAATACTGGTTTTAATCGATTAATGGGCGGTTTAATCGATTAAATTAGTTTAAAATTTGAATTTTCAAAAAGTGATGCCCAGGTAATCGAGTAACACCAAGTGTTTGATCGATTAAACACGGTAAAAATTGACTTTCAGGCAGCAGAACAGTTTCGATTTTTTAGGACTCATGCATGCATTGCAACGGATTAATCGAGACATTTATAATCACAGAAAGAGTTAATCAAGAGATATAATTTTGCATTTCAACATATATCATTTAAACATGAAACACATAGGCATATAGTGGCAAGATAATTAATGCAAACAACTAAACAATTTTAAACAAGATATTGTTCATCAAGAATTCCTAGTTCTCTCCTTAGAACATAGAAAGTATCCATGGGAAGGGGCTTGGTGAAAATATCTGCTAACTGTTTAGATGTTTCCACAAATTCAAGAACGCAGTCACCTTTTTGTACATGATCACGCAAAAAATGATGTCTAATTTCTATATGCTTTGTTCTAGAATGCAAAACGGGATTCTTGGATAGGTTAATGGCACTTGTATTATCGCATTTTATTGGGATCTTTTCGAGTTTAAGACCAAAGTCCTTAAGTTGCTGCTTCATCCAAAGGATTTGAGCGCAACACACACCAGCGGCAATGTATTCCGCTTCGGCGGTGGACAAAGCAACACAGGCTTGCTTCTTGCTGTGCCATGCTACTAATGAACTGCCCAACAAGTGGCAAGTACCACTAGTGCTTTTCCGATCCAATTTACATCCGGCGAAATCGGAATCGGAATAACCCACCAAGGATAGTGAGGCATCCCGAGGATACCATAATCCCATGTTAGTAGTTCCTTTTAAATATCTCATGATTCTTTTAACAGTTATATAATGTGATTCTCTAGGTGATGATTGAAATCTCGCACACATGCATACACTAAACATAATATCAGGTCGACTTGCGGTTAAGTAAAGTAATGACCCAATTATAC
>NW_017716690.1:0-791 GCF_001865875.1 Lupinus angustifolius
ATGTGATGATGTTTTTGGCGCGCAGGTTATGCTGGACCTTCTTGCGCTCATCATCGGTCCATAAACTTTTAGGCTTATCTTTAGGCTGATCATCCACAAGATGCTGTGTAACGAAAGGGCCGTTGACTACGGATTCCGAAATATCCGAGTGTATGGCTTCAACAAAAATTTGCATGCGCACTTTCCAGTAGGCGTACCCTTCACCACTGAATATAGGTGGTCGATTAATGGATGACCCATCACCACCAAATGGATTTGAAGAACCCATTCCTTTTCCCTTTAGGATCACGAATACGCGGTTGAGCTAGCACTTCGTACTAGCTCTGATACCACTTGTTAGGTATCAGTGGTTACAATACACCTAGAAGGGGGGGGTGAATAGGTGTAGCGGTTAGAATAGCCGCTTTTCGAAACTCAACACTTAATGCTGAATCACCCCTAATTAATCGATTACAGGATGAAGATAATCGATTAACAGAACAAACTTAATCGATTAACAGAACAGGGATAATCGATTAACGCAACAGTCTTAATCGATTAAAACAGAAACAGTAAGCTTAGACAGATACGATTAATTGCACAACAGTTAACCGATAATGAAACGAATAACAAAACTTACAAATTTTACCAGAGTATCATTCAGTATAGCACAAATACAAAAGGTATCAATTAATTCTACTATACTAGATAATCGATTAAAAACAGTAATGAGAGAGAGAGAGAAAAATCCTGCAACGCGAATTTTTATCCTGGTTCGTTTGCTTGTCCACTACAAACTACATCCAGGCCTC
>NW_017716691.1:0-341 GCF_001865875.1 Lupinus angustifolius
GACTCAACTTAAACTAGATTCTAGTCTAAGCCTAGTACCAATTAAAGACTTAAGCACGTTGATTTGTTGGTGATCTTCAAGCTCTTATAAGCACAAGTTGTCCTCATCAAAACCATGACATATAAAGAGAGCTTTCCAAAGTGTTCCTCTTGACATGCACACTTTCAGAAGGAAAAGCCCCAAAATTTTAAATTGGGACTAAGGGAGTACTCAAGTGCAAAAACAGAATTTGCGTGCCAAGAGACCCTGATTTGAGGATGGCAATCTTGGACGAAGCACACCGGCGCAAGTTGAGTATTCACCCGGGAACTACAAAGATGTATCAAGATTTGAAGAAAATG
>NW_017716692.1:0-244 GCF_001865875.1 Lupinus angustifolius
TGGAGAGATTGGCGGAGTTGTACATTAAAGAGATTGTCCGATTGCATGGTATTCCCACTAATATCATATCGGATAGAGATCCGCGCTTCACTTCCAAGTTCTGGAATGGTTTACAATCAGCTCTGGGGACTAAGTTAAGCATGAGTTCAGCTTATTACCCGCAGACTGATGGTCAATCCGAAAGGACGATCCAATCATTGGAGGATCTTCTTAGAGCATGTGTGTTAGAGAACCCAGGGAGTTG
>NW_017716693.1:0-1584 GCF_001865875.1 Lupinus angustifolius
ACCTTACCAAATCCTTAGGAAAGTTGGACCAGTAGCTTACCAAATAGCCTTACCATCTTTATTGTCCAATCTACACAACGTTTTCGACGTGTCTCAACTTAGAAAAGACATTAGTGACCCGTCGCACATAATCGAACCCGATGCAATTCAGTTAAAGGATAATCTTACGTTTGAGACATTGCCAGTAAATATCGGCGATCGGAGTATCAAGACTCTTCAAGGGAAATAAATCTCATTTGTTAAGGTTATATGGAGTTAAGCGAACGGCGAAGATGCGACTTGGGAAGTCAAAGATGCGATGAGAGAATCCTATCCTAATCTGTTTGAATGAGATGTATGCTCTATTTTCGAGGATGAAAATCTTTTAAGAGGGGGAGGATTGTAACACCGCAAATTTTACGATTTTGAATTATAAGATTTTATTAATATTGTTATTAATTATAATTTTCGAAAATGAATTTCTAGGAATTTTCGGTAAAGACTTAGACGAAACTCTAGTTGAGTTTTAGTCTTGAAATTCTATTTCCAATTTGGTGGTAAATTTTCATGATTTTTGGAGATAGTCGGTTTCAGACCACTGTCAGGGCCAAATCTCACCCAGTACGGCTCAAAAAGTGGTTTTTGAGTTCCGTAACTCAGAATCGAATTCTGATTACGCCGTTGGCTTCGTAATTTTATATTGATTCAGTATAGACCCTTAGTACATCCATACCCATTTTCTAAATACTTTTCACTCGGAATGTCGAAATCCAAAATTCTAATAGGATTTTAGGATCGGGCGATTTATAATACCCGATCGAGTATTGGCTGATAATACTCGGGCTTGTTTATCGCACGTGTCCACGAAGTGGTCATTTCGCATTGGGATGTGCATGTTGACTTCCATAAAGTAAACCTCACATCACTCAATCTCATGAAATCATCATTAGCCACCCTAGGAGATTTTGTAATGATTTCCTAAGGGGAAATCTGATATCCCTTCCCTCCTTAAACCCTCACACTTCACTCACTCACTCTTGAATTTTCAAAGAGAAGGTGAATCTCTCTTCATTTTTCTCTCATTCTCTCATTTGTTTCTTCCATCTTCAATCCTTGATCTCTCAACATTCAACCAATGGATGTTGATGAGATTTAAGTATGTTGTTCATGAGCATGTCAAGAACATATTCAACCGTTAAAATTTTCTAAAACACTTTCTAACTCATTTTCTCCTCAAAACCGAAAATGGTGATGTTCTTGAACTTATGAAAATATTTTGTTTTTATGAAATATTTTGAGGAAACCATGAACAACTTGTGTTCATGGAGTTATTACAATGTTTTATTACATGTATTTTGTTGTTTTAGCCAAAGGGGATGATGATGGAATCAAAGGAACCTTTTGAAATTGTTTTGGAAAAATGAGAATGTGTGTATTTCTATTTGTTATTAGCCTTAAAACCATGGCTTGGAACAAGTTGGAAAAATAGAAATCTTTGCTACAAAGGATGTTAAAGTTTATGAGTACATGAATGCCTCATAAAACTCTTAAATGATACTTTGAATAACTTAATTTAAAATGGTAAGATTATCAAAGAACGTCTTA
>NW_017716694.1:0-1128 GCF_001865875.1 Lupinus angustifolius
TCCTTAGTTGACGAGTTAAAGCATGCTTCATTAAGGTGAGAGAGAACACATTGTGACATAGTGGTGTTCGAATATGACACCCGGATCTCCTAAACCATCTCAAAGATTTTGGAGTTAACTTGGGTTTTAAGAAACCCAAGACTTTTATGTTTGAATGCTTTTGAATATATATGATTGTCGATGAAATGTGTAAATATTATACATGAATGTTGTTGGAAACTTTTCTGAGTGCAGGTGTTTGAAAAACCATGTTTAAATGGGTTTCGATTGTCGAAACGGGCAAAAACTGGTATTCTGTCCCAGTCCCTATCGCTTGGGCGAGAAACTCTCGCCTGGGCGAGCATAGTCTCGCTTGGGCGAGGACTGGGCGAGGGGAAGTGTTGGTTCTGGAACTCCCTCGCCCGGGCGACAAAGTCTCGCTTGGGCGAGCAAAGGCCTCGCTTGGGCGAGAATGCCCAGGATTTTTATGAGTTTCTGGAACTCTCTCGCTTGGGGGAGAGAGGTCTCGCTTGAGCGAGAAGAGACCTCGCTTGTGTGATAATACCTTCGTCTGGGCGAGGAAAGCTTCAGTTTATTTGAGATTTAAATATGAATGGTCGCTTGGGCGACTTGTCCCTGCTTTGGCGAGGGGCAGTGTGGAAAGATTGAAATGAAATGATGATGTGAACAATGTGATGAACCCGAGTAGGGTGTGTTGTGATATAAAATTGTGGAATGAGATCATGGCTTAGATGAGAAGCATGACTCCACAAAAGTATGAAAGCATTGTTTGTGTTTATGCCTTGTTGGGCAAATATCCGACTGGAGGTCGTGAATTAGGGGGGTACCCTAGTAAGGATACATGATATCATTGAACAATGATTGACCGACCGTAAGAGGCTTGGTCATGTGACTGTCCAGGAGTATTCAGTGATGGGTTGTTGTGATTGAGATGTTACCTTGAGCATGTACGTTGACGTACTATCGGGTCCCACGAGAAGCATACCTTGTCGGGAGATGGCTTAAGGATGGGTCGATCATGTGTTTGATTAATACATTTGCATTTCACTCTGATTAAGAATGCATTGCATTGTGACCATGAAGTAGTGGAGAGGAAATGACGGGACGTCTTCGAGCACCGTGAAGTAA
>NW_017716695.1:0-3568 GCF_001865875.1 Lupinus angustifolius
TGGATTGCATTCGAGATCGATGAGAGGGATGCCCAAAACGCGTTTGTACGACCTAGGTCCGGGTAGGACTGTTCCTGAGGGAACCGATCGATCTAATTTTACTTCCTTGCAAGGATATGATATTTCGGGTGCGTACAAAGTGGCTTGGTACGGGACCTGTACTCTCGATTATTTCCGATTAGGATGTTGGATGGATATTGGTGTAAGGTGGATAATCATGACATATCATGCATACATTATTATTGTGGAGGTGAATGCCCACATGTGAGCTACAATCATTGTGTATTCCTATGTTTATGTGTGTGATATGGTTATGAGTAGAATATTAATTAGATTATGTGATATATTGGTAATGTTGGAATAAAGGGTAAGTTATGTATTACTTCATGATGTCAATGATAAATGATGAATTATATGTTTAAATATATTTTATGTCTGAGTGTGGTATTCTGAGTAAGTCTACGCCGTCAATGAATTTATGTTCATTAGATGTCTTACACTCTCTGTTGTATTGTTCTTGTTTGTGTATATTCGTTATGCAGATGTCCAACAGCAACAATCACGTTGAGGTTATCACTTCACCATGTCCCCGATTGGACAATGGAATAGTGATGGGTACATATACACATACACAGGCCCCTGCGGCATGTCGTTGCACATGATGTGCAACGGGTCATCGACGATGATTCCTCAACCTGACACTTACATTGATGCTTCCTTCACCCTGCCACCAAAGAGGTCGATGTCTCCGGAGTTTGGATTTCGATACCCGCCAGTCAGGTGTGATGGCGTTGTTCCTTCCCACGGTCGGAGGACATGGTCAGATTGTTTGGATGCTCCATCATCCAGCAGAGCCCAGAGGAGCCGGGTGCTTGGGGGAGGTCCCTGCAAGAAGACTCCGATTTTGAGAATGTCATCCCCTCCGAATTATGCCGCTGGGTTATGGCATAATGAAGTGGAGGAAGAGGAGGAGGAGGATGAGGTCGTTGAGCTCATAAATGTAGAGAGCTCGGTGGAGGCGATCAACCTCATGTCTGACTCGGAAGAGGATGAGAACCCGAGTGAGGGGTCTAGCATTCCCGAAATCTTTTGATTCAGCTTGTGGGCCATCAATGTCCCCTTTTTGCTTTTGATGGGGGCTGTGTTTATTTTGATTTTGTATATGTTAGTGGCGATGTAGTTTCCGCCTTTCTTGACCTAGTTTGTATGAACTAATTATGACTTAACTGATTATATGCATTGTGTTATTCAGGAAATTGTGAATCAGGTTAAGTTATCATTCGATAACGATAAGTTGAAATTCCACATTCGAGTTACTTAAAGTGATGTCCCGGAAAAGGAAGGTTTGAAAAGGAGGCAAATATCACTAATTAAAAAAAACAATTTTACCCATTTTTCCGCAATTTTTTTGAGACGTATTTTTCGGAGCATTATGTAACACCGCGAATTTTACGATTTGGAATTATAAGATTTTATTAATATTGTTATTAATTATATTTTCGAAAATGAATTTCTGGGAATTTTCAGTAAAGAATTAGACGAAACTCTAGTTGAGTTTTAGTCTTGTAATTTTATTTCCTATTTTGTGGTAAATTATGGTAATTTTCGGAGACAGTCGGTTCTGAACCACTAACTAGGGCGAAATCCACTCGGTATGGCTCAAAAAGTGGTTTTTGAGTTCCGTAACTCGGAATTGAATTACGATTGCGCTATTGGCTTCATAATCACATTTTGAGTCCAGATAGACCCTGAGCTGGTCCATACCTAATTGCTAAATATTTTTCACTCGGAATGCCGAAATCCGAAATTCTAATCGAACATGAAGATCGGGCGATTTATAATATTCGATCGAGTATTAGCCGATAATACTCGAGCATGTTTATCGAACGTGTCCGCGAAGTGGTCGTTTCGCATTAGGATGCGAGATTTGCCTTTCCGTAAAGCAAACCTCACATCACTCAATCTCATGAAATCATCATTAGCCACCCTAGGAGATTTTTCATGATTGCCTAGGGGGGAAATCTGATTTCCTTCTCTCCTTAAACCCTCACACTTCACACTTCACTCACTCACTTTTGCATTTTCAAAGAGAAGGTGAATCTCTCTTCATCTTTTCTCTCATTTTCTCATTTCTTCTTCCATCCTCAATCCTTGATCTCTCAACATTCAACCAATGGTTGTTGATGAGATTTAAGTATGTTGTTCATGAGTATGTCAAGAACATATTCAACCGTTGAAACTTTATAAAACGCTTTCTAACTCATTTTCTCTTCAAAACCGAAAATGGTGTTGTTCTTGAACTCATGAAAATATTTTGTTGAAACCATGAACAACTTGTGTTCATGGAGTTGTTATAATGTTGTATTACATACCTTTTGTTGGTTTAGCCAAAGGGGATGATGATAAAATCAAAGGAACCTTTAGGAAGTGTTTTGGAAAAATGAGAATGTTAGTAGAAACCTTTCTTAAAAAGGATGTTAAGGTTTATGAGTACATGAATGTCTCATAAAACTCTTAAATGATATTTTGAATAACTTACTTTAAAGTGGTAAGATTATCAAAGGATGTCTTAAATCGGAATATGTAGTTTTACTAAAAACCGTATGTTTAAAATGGATGGAAATCGTGATCGGACTTTCGATGAAAAAGGATGGTCGAGAACATGTGATGTTGGACCGGATGGATGAAAAGGATGTATGATCACGATGGGGAGAAAGAGAAACGATTTTAAGTGTTTTAATAACGATTATAGAAATATCGGAAACTAATGGATTTTTATTGTGGTAGTTACGAAGATTTCGGTGTTCAAACCTTGAAACCAAACCACCCTTAGTTGACAAGTTAAAGCACGCTTCATTAAGGTGAGAGAGAACACATCGTGACATAGTGGTGTCCGAATATGACACACGGATCTCCTAAACCATCTCAAAGGTTTTGGAGTTAACTTGGGTTTTAAGAAACCCAATATTTTTATGTTTGGATGTTTGTGAAGATATATGTTTGTGAAGATATATGTTTGTTGAGGAAATGTATTGAATAATGTATGTGAGAGAGAACACATCGTGACATAGTGGTGTCCGAATATGACACCCGGATCTCCTAAACCATCTCAAAGGTTTTGGAGTTAACTTGGGTTTTAAGAAACCCAATATTTTTATGTTTAGATGTGTGTGAAGATATATGTTTGTGAAGATATATGTTTGTTGAGGAAATGTATTGAATAAAGTATGTGAGAGAGAACACATCGTGACATAGTGGTGTCCGAATATGACACCCGGATCTCCTAAACCATCTCAAAGGTTTTGGAGTTAACTTGGGTTTTAAGAAACCCAAGATTTTGTATGTTTGAATATTTTGAATATATATGATTGTTGATGAAATGTGTTGAATATTGTATATGAATGTTGTTGAAACTTTTCTGAGTGCAGGGGTTTGAAAAACTAAGTTTAAATATGTTTCGGTTGTCGAAAAGGGCAAAAAATGGGTATTCTGTCCAAGTTCCTGTCGCTTGGGCGAGGGACTGGGCGAGGGGAAGTTTTGGTTCTGTAACTCCCTCGCCCGAGCGCCA
>NW_017716696.1:0-236 GCF_001865875.1 Lupinus angustifolius
CCTCGCTTGGGCGAGCAAGGGTCCCGCTTAGGCGAAAAAAGCCTAGGATTTCGATGAAATTCGGGAAGTCTCTTGCTTGGGCGAGCAAAAGCTTTGATTGGGCCAAAAAAAAAAACCAGGATTTTAATGATGTCTCACTTGAGCGAGAAGGGGCCTCGCTTGGGCGAGGAAGGCATAAGTTTAATTGAGATGTAAAGATGAATTGTCGCTTGGGCGAGAGGGCCTCGCTTGAGCGA
>NW_017716697.1:0-990 GCF_001865875.1 Lupinus angustifolius
TTAATTTTAAAGAAAGTAATCCGAGAATGATGTATGATTTAGGGCGATGCCCAGAAAAGGATACGTGATACCACGGAGCGAGATCGTCTGACCGTAAGTGACTTGGTCTGGGACCATCGAGGGTGATTCAACGATAGTCGTAGTGGTAGGGACGTTACCCTTTGAGTTATGATGTGAATTAGGGCACTGCCCAGAAAGGAACCCGGGATACCACGCAGCGAGATCGGCTGACCGTAAAAGGCTTGGTCTGGGACCGTGCAGGGTATTCAGCGATGGTCGTAGTGGTGGGATGTATTTCCTTTATATTACATGTTAACATAAGATTGGGACCCACAAGAAACATTCCTGATAGAGATGACTTAAGGTGGGCTGAACATGGTAAATAATGATTAAAAGATTTAATCATCTAACTGCGGTTAGTGTTCATATGCATATGGTTAATAATGGAGTAGTGGAGAGGAAATTGACGGGATGACTTAGAGCACCATGATGTTGAGAGGGACGGCGTTGTTGGACGGTGATTCATCAACAATGCCTTGAGGGACCAAACTAGACGATCTCTGACAACCCCTCTTTGCAATCTGGATCAATGAGAGGGATGCCCAGAAAGCGTTTGTACGACCTAGGTCCGGGTAGGACTGTTCCTGAGGGAACCGATCGATCTAGTTTTACTTCCTTGCGAGGATATGTTTTTGCGGGTGCGTACAAAGTGGCTTGGTATGGGACTTGTACTCTTGATTTATTTCCGACTAGGTTATTGGAAGGATATTGGTGTAAGGTGGATGATCATGACATAGCATGCATATATTGCACTTGTGGAAGTGGATTCTCACATTTGAGTTACAAACATCATGCATCATTAACATTATGCACATATTATTCATTATGGTTATGATATTTGTTTATGAAATGTATGTTGATAACTGGTGGGTTATGATGTCGGTTATAGATAATATATGTGTATGTTAGTATTTGGGGTTATGATCCCCA
>NW_017716698.1:0-12173 GCF_001865875.1 Lupinus angustifolius
TGTTGTTTACATTACATAGGTTGATTAGATAATTGTTTATGAGAACAATTGATGAGTTTGGTTATATTACTCATGTAGATTGGATAATTGTTTACGAGAACAACTGATGAGTTATAATATAATATGTTATATATATATATGAACTGTTTTTCATATCTGAGTGTAATATTATGAGTAAGTCCATGCTGTCAATGAATTTATGTTCATTAGATGTCTTACTCTCTCTATTTCTCTTCTTTTCTATTGCTTGCTTTTCGGATGTGTTCTCGTCAGATAGTCAGCTTGCTCGGATTTGGAGCTACCCGTCCATGATGTTCTAGGAGGGGGCATGAGGAATTGAGGAAGAGGCAGTACCCTAGCTTTGGAGTTAGCCACTAGGAGTTGCTTATCATTTTGTGACTTTTGAAACACTGACGACGTCAGCTTGTTCATGTCTTTGTTTAGTGTCTTTTGGCGATGATTAATATTTCCGCCCTTTCTTGTTGGATATGTATATTAAGTACTTATGATCTTTTATATCTATGAAGATGTATATTCAGGAAATGTTGTATCATTTCAGTTGCCGTTAGGTAACCGGTTTTGATTTTCGCGTTATTTGTTACTTAAAGTGATGTCCCGGAAAAGAAAGGTTTTTAAAAGGAAACGATTCTATATCACCAATTCAAAAAATAAAAAAATTTACCCACTTTTCCGCGTAATAAATAAAGAGTATTTTTTGGGGCGTTACACGTTACAGTTTGAACTTGTATTTTTAGGAATCTTTAATCAACAAATAAATTTTATAAAGTTTAACACTTTACTATTTTACACTGACATCTCTTTCAAGATTCAATTTTAGTATAGTATAGGGTTATGTCGAACAAAAGATAATTATATTAGAAGAGAATCATATAGACATATTATAGCAAAAAATAATGATTAACAACTTTTTGATGATTTTGTGTTATGTTTGCATAAAAGTTAACTACGAAAAACATAAACTAATATTCACAAATTCTTGAAGAGAAGATTGGTTTGAATTATATAATTATTTCTAGACGCAAATGATTTTTGAAAACATTAACAAGTTATGTGTTATACTTTTTGATTAATTCGAACATAATTTCGCTTCTAGTGTCGTACTTCAGGCTCGTTAACCTTGTTTAGCCTTGAATACAAATTGCTTAAAATAGATGCTTTGAATTGGCAAGTGAACTAAGACTTATTAGTTCACTTACCAATACTTTAAGAAGAAGCATTTTGGGATCTTTAAATCAAGCTTTAGGTGATCAAGGTAAAACCACATTAAGAACTTCTTAAAGGATCAAAACTTAACAAAAAGTAATAACTTGAATGTATTGAAATCAAATTATGATACAAATGAAGAAAAGAAATAACATTACACCATAATCCAAATCAATGTGTAGGAATATAAGCCATCTATCCAAGGATGAGATACTTTTGGATCCAAATGAGATTACAAAATTATGTTTTTGTATCACATTTTCCATCTCCTTTCTCCTCTTGAATTCTAAGAAAAACCTACAAAACTTTACCTAGTAACTTGCTTGGAGTCGTGGCCCCAAAGTGTAAGAATTCTGGAGAGAAGTGTTTAGAGAAAAGAAGTGAAGAATGGATGTCAATTATGTCTCTTTTGAATGGTCGAAGAGGGCCTTTATTTATAGGCAACCATGTAACCGCCTGACCCTCTTTTTGCTCACACTGGGCGCACTAAACCCTTCAACATTGGTTTGGTCCCTAGCCAAGCAGCTTAGTCAGCTGCTTGGTGTTGACTCACCAAAGTTACATGACCACGCTATTGTTAGCTACTCTGAAAAGTGCTCAGAGGCCTTGTCAAGTGAGGTCATGCACAATGTCAAAGTTGCTTGGTGGGCAAGTCAAGTTGTCCCCTTGCTGGGTCCAACCTGCCTGACTGCTTGGATGGCACCGCTGAGCTGCCAGCTTAAGCAACTTGTCCTGCTCTAGTTAGGTGTGTGGTTCCATCTGGACGGTAGGTTCATGTTGAGCTGTCTGCTTCAGCAGGTTGGCTTGTACCAGGCTTGAGTCTGACCGTATAAAGCTTGTGTGTGGCCAAGCCAAGTTGGTGTTAGGTTATTGGGTAGTCCTAATGTCCACGCCAGGCTACTTATTAAGCAACTTCATTTGTTTAGTCCATGCTTATGGCTAAGCACTTAGCTTGCCATGTGTGCATCAAAATTGGCTTATGTGGACACCTCTTTGCTTGACTTTTGTTCAGAATTTTTCTTCTCTTGATTTTTCCTAAAAACTTCACACAATGATATGGAAAAGAGGTGGAAAAAATATATAATTAAAATTTTATAATTTAACTAAAAAGTGTTGAATTAAGTTGGTTTTGCACGATTTGCATAGGATAAGTGCCATGAAAAGTGTATGAAAATTATGTATTTTTGGCACTTATCAAGCCTCCCAAACTTAGAACTTTGTTAGTCCTCAATCAAATGGTAAAGCACATCCAAATTGTATTGGCTAATTTTTGTTATTAGAATGACATGATTTCAAATTATTGTTTGAGCATGCTCAAAAATTTCCAATGAGATTTTTCAAGGTTTGTGAATTTCACACATAATACTTCAAACATCATTTTTATACTTATATTCATAAAAAAAATGTGTAACAAAACCAAAGCAAAAAAATTCCTGATCAAAAAGTGTTTGTTGTGCACACAAGTTCAAAAATAGAACTTTTCCAAGGGGTGTAAGTGTTTCACTCAATATTCTACCATTTGCATGTAGTAATTTGAACTTGGTTTTTGTCTTACCTATTCTCTTAAATTGAATTTTCGATCAAGGATCACTAAGAGCTTGTTTTCGGTTGTAAGGAGGCTAGGCTTGAAAAAATCATGGTTTTTCTTGGATAAGCAAATTTATTTCAAGAAAATAAAAATTTTCAAAAATATTCTCAATGAAGCTCTTCACTTTTAGCTTTTTGAACCTTGACTCTTTTTTGGCTTTTTCATCGTATTGGTTTCAATCTCGTTTTGTTTTTCTATTTTTGACATCTTTTGTTGATTTTTTTTTTGGGTAAGGAGATTGAAAAACATCTCATCCTTGGATAGATGGCTCATTCTCCTACAAATTCACTTGGATTATGGTGTAATTTCTTATCTTTAATTTATCCTTTGAAATCAATGCATTCAAGTTATTACTTTTTGGTTAAGTTTTGATTCTTTATGAAGTTCTTAAAGCGGTTTTAGCTTGATCACCTAAAACTTGATTTAAAGATCCAAAATGCTTCTTCTTAAAGTTTTGACAAGTGAACTAAAAAGTATAACCTACACCTTAGCTCACGTGTCATATCAAGCATCTATTTTAAGCAACTTATGTTCAAGGCTAAACAAAGTTAATGGAGCCTGAAGTAGGGTTTGACAACCTACTCCCACGAGTGGCACTTAACTATTGTTAAGCGTATTTCATAAGGTTTGAAAATCATCTTATCACTCTAGGACACTAGATGAAGTATTTATAAATGATGTGTGGAATTAACCGAAAGTATAACACATAACTTGTAATGTTTTTAAAAATCAAGTAGAGAAATAATTCCATATTTCCAAACCAATTTCCTCCTCAAGAATTTGTTTAAAATAATTGTTTATGTTTATTTGTTTACTTGTTAATATTTCATAAACAAAACCAAATCACAAAGATGTTTAAACTTTATTAGCAATATAACATGTTTATAATAATATTCTATTAGAAAATTCTTTGTGGTTCGACATAACCCTATACTATATTACAACTGAATCTTGATAGAGATGCAAATGTAAAATAATAGAGTGTTAACTTATAAATTTCATTTGTTGACAAAGAAATAAACCTTGAATCAAAGTGCAATTTAATTCATAAATTTTATCTTTGTGAAAATAAAAAATACACAGTTATAATGAGTGATGTAACTACTAACATTTATTTTCTGTCATTTACTTTCCGCAACTAACATTTATTTTCTGTCATTTACATTTCCGCAACTAACGTTTATTTATTGCTTTATTCTTTATACCAACCCTTCGAAAGAAGTAGTACGATTAATTTATAACTTTATTGCTTTATTTATTTGTTATTTACCAACCTTCCATAAGGAAGTAGTCCGATTAATAAAGGAAAACGAAAATAAATATCACTAATTATCACTTGTGTTAAATTGCTAAATTCATACCATTATGTTGAAGTTGGAATTTATTCCAACAAAGCTGAGATGGTATGAAATTCTTAATAATTTAATAAAGCTAAGTTTTTGATTAAAGGAACATTCTTGAAACCGTTATACTAGCGTTGAAATTTATTCCAACAAAGCCGAGATCGCGAGCAAAGAATTAACCTGTCATTAAATATAATAATCATAAACTTATTGTTGCCTCAATAAGGCAAGCATAAAAACTCTTTCAACAATGTCAATTATGTCTCTTTTGAATGGTGGAAGAGGGCATTTATTTATAGGCAACCATGTAATTGCCTGACCCTCTTTTTGCCTACACTAGGCACACCAAACCCTTCAACATGGGTTTGGTCCCTAGATAAGCAGCTTAGTCTGTTGCTTGGTGTTGACTCACCAAAGCTACTTGTGAACTACTTGACCATGCTATTATGAGGTACTCTGAAAAGTGCTCATATGCCTTATCAAGTGAGGTCATGCACGATGTAAAGTTGCTTGGTGGCTAAGTCAAGTTGACGCCTTACTAGGTCCAACCCACCTGGCTGCTTGGGTGGCACCACTAAGCTGCTTGCTTGAGCTGACTGGTTCCTAGATGCACGTTGAGCTGACTGGTTCAACAGGTTGGCTTGTGCCATGCTTGATTCTGACCTTGTGAAGCTTGTGTCTAGCCAATCCAAGTTGGTGTCAGGTCAGTTGGGTGTTCCTGAAGTCCACGTCAGGCTGCTTATTGAGCAGCTTCATTTGTTTGGTCCATGCTCATGGCTATGCACTTAGCTTGCCATGTGCATCAAATTTGGCTTATGTGGGCACCTCCTTGCTTGACTTTTGTTCATAATTTTTATTCTCTTGATTTTTCCTTAAAACTTCACACAAAGATATGGAAAAGAGGTGGACAAAATATATAATCAAAATATAACAATTTACCTAAAAAGTGTTGAATTAAGTTGGTTTTGCATTTGCATAAGATAAGTGTCATTAAAAGTGTATGAAAATTTTGTATTTTTGGCACTTCTCACCTTTTCCTAAGGCATAGAGCCAGTCTTCCAACTGAAAATTGGGTCGTAGAGCCGGTCTTCCCTACTAGGGCAGTTTATAGGGGTTGGTCTCATTTCCAGGACCCTGAGCTTGATGTATTTTTAATTATTCTTTCCAGGACCATGAGCCTGATGTGAATTTTCGATTCCAGTAATACAAGACCTGTGTTCTCGTTTTAAAATCTTTGTTTTCCATGACCAAGGTCCTGATATGCTTTCAATCAATCTATTTAGGACCCTGAGCTTGGTGTGAATTTTTGAGTTCCGGCAGTACCCGACCCGTGTTCTTGTTTTAAAATCGTAGTTTTCACGGACCACAAGCCTCATGTGTTTTAAATCAATCTTTCCAGGACCCCGAGTCTGATTTGAATTTTCGAGTTCCAGCAGAGTCACCAGCTGTCACGACCCAATTTTCGGTTGGAAGACCGACTCTGCGACTTAAGAATAGGCAAACTCGATTTCTACCTCTACCAAATGATATGGAGTTGCCACTACGTTATTTACAGTTAAAAAGTAGAAAACTCTCTGTTATGCCCAATTTGAACAATTTGATCTTTAAACAAAGAATCTGAGCTCGAGAGTCAATTGTGGATAAGAGAAGGTATTAGCTCCCCGTCCGCCCGTACTAAAATGGTACCCTCGCTAATCACATTAACTTTTATACCCTTAAAATTACTTATTTAAAATTCAATTACTAAAACAAAACATTTTTATTTTTTATAATTGTATCTGACAAGAGTTCATCTTGCTCCTACGTATCCCTAGGTATAATGGAGAAATCAAGACTACGTAGTTTTGCTTCAAAAATTGGTTGGTCGAAATATAATTTGAATTTTATCGTCTTTAAGATAGATGAAGCAGAAGAAGCTAATGTCTGCACCATGTCAAATCTTAAATAGATATTCGAAGTATCAAAATTCAATTGTTTATGAGATAGATGAAGCAACCAAAACTAATGTCTGCACCGCATCATATCTCAGAGAGATTTTAAAATGGTTTAAATATTATTCTCATAAAGATAGATGATGTAGCAGAAACTAATATCCGCACCGCATCAAGTCTCACAGAGATTTTTTAAAAGTAGTTGAATTTTTTGTCATCTTCGAGACCGATGAAGCAACAAAAACTTACGTGTGCACCACATCAAATCCCATAGATTTTTGAAATAGTTGACTTTCACTGAAATCCTCCTTCCAGCACAGAAGTCAAAATGCACCTAGAAGAAGAAAACGCAAGTCCCCCATGTTGGAGGATGGTTGAACAATGTCCTGGACTTAGAGGAAGCCATGCATCAACTAAAGTTTTCACTACCAATGATTCTCTCTAACCTATTCTATTACTTAATTTGGTTTCTATTATGCTTGCTTATCAATTTGGTCAAATTCAGCTTGCTTATCAATTTGGTCAAATTCAGCTTGCTGGTCTTACTTTGGCAAACTCATGGATCAATGTCATTGGATTGGCAGAAATGGTTGGTTTAGTAGGGCGTGGTAGGTATAATTTCAAACTTCAAGTCTCTCTCTATAGCCTCATCTATTTTGATATTCAAGTCATCTATACCCCATGATCTGGATGGGTATAAATAATTAAGTCCCATGTCCACTTTCAGCATCATAAAATATATGTGTGTATATATGGGTATGGCATTCAATATTTTGCATGGTGCATAAAAATGGAACCATTTTTTAATGGCAAAGTTCAAACTTTAGGAATATTATGCAGCTACCAACTTCATAACTACAAGCACCTGAAGCAGTTTCAGTTTTGCAACACAGCAAAT
The DNA here is from genome assembly GCF_001865875.1 of Lupinus angustifolius. Taxonomy (NCBI): domain Eukaryota; kingdom Viridiplantae; phylum Streptophyta; class Magnoliopsida; order Fabales; family Fabaceae; genus Lupinus; species Lupinus angustifolius. The sequence continues at coordinate 6,985 of NW_017716698.1, forward strand.
TATTATCCCTAGTAATACCACATGGTCACATTATCCATACATGTAATCCAAAATTATAGTTTTTTGATGGCATGGTGCAACGTTCAACCTCCATTCCTCTGATGTTATAATATTCATATGTGAACACAATTGCTTCTCTAAATCGGAGCAATTTTCCAGAGGATTTCATTTTTGGGAGTGCCTCTTCCTCATACCAGTATGAAGGTGTTGCATATGAAGAATAGTTTTTTATACGAAGTTGAGAATTGGATTCAATGGAAATTTAAGATCCAATGGATTACGGGTAAGAGAAAGATAATTGAAGATTTGGCTTATGGAAGAATATCAGAATTCAAATGAGAAGTCTGAGACATGAAAGATCTTAGGACAATCTACACAGTGCGGCTCACCCTAAGTTTCAGCACGGAGCCGTCCCAATTAGTGTGTTGTAAATCCAAAGTGTTGTCTTTGGATCCCTGCAGGTAAGTAGCTTGATTTCCTCTTCTCATAAATATATATTTACTTTCCTTTTTTAGTTAAATTACCTTTTCTCTTTATTTACATTCCCCTCATTGTTTTGGTTATAAGATGATTACTGCTTTTTTTTTTAACATAATGACGATAATAGAAGATTAAGATGCTCTGAATAATGCTTTTATCATAAAAGATTTAATGGAATTTTTATAGTAAAGTTATGGTTTGAGTTGTCTCTAACTTATCAGAAAATAGGAAGAAGGTTTACGACCAACATCGACTCTAAACTATTAATTCCATATAAAAGTAATAAAAAACTATTTTATCATCTAAATCAATTATGAAATTTTTATAGTAAGGTCATGGTTCAAGTAGTCTTTAATTTCTCTGAAAATGGGGAGAAGGTCTACTACCAACACCATCTCTAAGCTATTAATTCCATATAAAAAATAATAAAAACTATTTCATCTCCTGTATCAATTATGAAATTTTTATAGTAAAGGTCAAGTTTGAGTCGTCTCTGACTTCTCTAACAATAGGAAGCTATTAATTGCATATAAAAAATAATTAAAAAAACTATTTTTATCACCTTAATAAAAAATTGAATTTTTATAGTAAGATAATGGTTCGAGCCGTCTCTAACTTCTCTAAAAACTAGAATAAGATCTACGACTAACACCATCTTTAAGCTATTAGTTCCATCAAATTAGAATAATCATATATTATAAATATTTCAAATCAATAAAAATTAACTCCACCGAATCTATCGGTATTTTTCAAAATAACAAAAATTCAAATGTTTCAAGAATCTATGAGATTTGATACTGTGCGTTCATTAGTTTCTCCTACTTCATCCGTCTCAAAGATGACAAAAAATTCAACTACTTTTAAAAAATATCTTTGAGATTTGATGTGGTGCAGACATTAGTTTCTGCTGTTTCATCTATCTTCATGAGATTCATATTTAAATCATTTTAAAATCTCTTTGAGATTTGATGCGGTGCGAACATTAGTTTCTGTTACTTCATCTATCTCATAAACAATTAAATTTTGACTATTTCAAATATCTATTTAAGATTTGGTGCAGTGCGGACATTAGCTTCTGCTACTTCATCTATCTTAAGATGATAAAATTCAAATTATATTTCGACCAACAAATTTTCGAACTTCTCTATTTCACTTAAGGATACGTATGAGCAAGGTGAACTCTTGTCAGACAAAATTATAAAAAATAAAAAATGTATTGTTTTAGTAATTGAATTTTAAATAAATAAATTTTAAGGGTATAAAAGTCCATGGATTAGCGAGGGTATCGCTTTAGTAAGGATGAACCTAATACCTTTCTTTATCCATAACTGACTCTCGAGCTCAGAATCTTTGTTTAAAGACCAAATTATCCAAATTGGGCATACAAAGTTATCTATGTTTTAACTGCAAAAAATGTAGTGGCGACTCATCTGTAGAAGTAGAAATCGATTTTGCCTCTTCCTAAGTCACAAAACAGGTCTTCCAACCGAAAATCGTGGCACGACAACTTGGATGATTAATATCTTAAACTAAATTATAATGTAGATAAATGGAATATTGTAACGTCACTTCTTTTCCTTGGATTGTCTTTGATTTCCCTCGCATGTCACTTTTGTTCATTATCAATAAATCAAATAATTAACAACAATCATTTGACATGAGAAATAATAATAAATGAAAAATATTTTAATAAATATATAATGGATAACAACTATAATAATAAATATTTTCGTTAAAGATAAATAATGATGTCAAAACTAAATAAACGTGATAATTTCTTAGTTAAATTCAAAATATATTCAAAAACATATTAAGGATGAAAGAATAACCATAAATAACTAAATATTCAATTCTTTTGCTCAACACACCCTTTTACTAGTTGTGGTATGTCACCTTTGTTCCATAATGATGCTAAAGATTGCTCAAATTCAAACTCAAGTATAAATTAATCTAAACAATTTACTATATAAGCAAAAGTGTTTAATATCACTTATTTAATATTAACCACATTCATATGTGTTACGATTGATATTACCATCATCAGAACAAGTGTTACTAAAAATATATATGGGTCAATATGATAATTTATTTTAATAAAAAAAAGTAAGAGTGAGAAACACATACAAGAAAGTGAGAGCTAAAATAGTAAACAAAATAATTGAATTAAAAAGCAAAAGGATATTCTTTATAAATGTTTGTTTTTAGATAGATTGGATATCCAACTAATGGATATATCCATATATATCTATAGAATATAATTGACCAATTTGAACTTAACTATTATTAAAATTATCAATTTCACTATATACATTTAATTCCTTTAACTTTATGATTGTTGATGGAATTAATTTTGATAGATTTTCTGAATCATGATTAAATTGCTTTGACTATAGCATGTAAAAGTAGTTTTATTTGACTGGATTATTATCCACGGGAACTCTCAAGATATTATTATTAGTAATTTATTAGTAAGCTATACTCCTGATCTTGGTTAAAATTATAGAATGTTAATTAATGTTTCACCAATTTTCTAAAATGGATAGAAAAAATATTTAGAAAAGGACAGACAAAAATAATATACGGTGTAAATATTGAATATTTAAAAAATCTCTAGTGAGCAAAATCAAAGTGATCGAGAGTGAGAAACATTTGTAACAATAATAAATAATAGAGTAATTAGGTATAAATCTTTAACTCACATGACATAGATATTACACTCAATTTTAATATAGATAAATCTATGTCCTCCTAACAAATCTTCATAAAATCATTTTAATTATTAAATATGATACATTTAAATTGAATACTTCATTAGCTTTATGAGTATTAAGACTTAAGAGGATTTATTAGCAGGATGTAACGTTGTTCTTTTAATATTTTTAAGATATTAAATATATCATTATACCTATTGATAAAGTTTTTATTTTTTAATTATTTTTCTTATCAATTATATAAATATTATGGGTGACAAAGGGACAAATTGCTTAAATTTGGATCCTAATGAATGACTGATAATTCATCTACCAATTCATATATCCATCAAATAAAAATTTAAAGAGTAAATTACACTTATACTCAATTAATTTTAGTGAAATTACATAAATCACATCTTTTTTGCACATACACAAATCACCCCTAATTTATGCATATATATTACACTGACTATCCTACATGGGAGATTATTATAATCTTTTAAACAAAAAATGTGATAAGTATACTTTTAAGGTAAACTTCAAGGGGTGCTCGTGTAATTCAATCTTAATTTTTTTAAAGGTAATGTGCAACAACACCCAATATATTAAAAAGGAAAAGAATGTCAAAATTACAAAGAGTAGCAAGAGCTAACACAATAGCCTTACACATGGTTGAACATATAGTTAGGAAGTCCAAGTCTATTTCTATGAAATTCCTCAAGAATAAAATAAAAGGTGCGATCCCACCAACCATCAACTTTAGAGGATATACCAAAGGAAGGTAACTTGTGAGCACAAGTGTTCCCTTCCCTATAAATGTAAGAAACTCTAAAGACCATAGAAGAGATGAGCTTTTGGCACGAATTCCACTTGTTGAGTAGCTTCCAAGGAGTAGCAAATTTGCCATGGAAAATGTCCACCACTATAGCAGAATCATATTCCAACCAAAGATTTTTCTAGCCTTTCTTATGAGCAGTCCCTATGACAATGATAGCAGACTGAAGTTCAGCATGAAGAGAGTTCTGGATGTTGAAGTATGAAGAAAAGCATCCCATAAAAGCTCTAGAGCTATCCTTGAAAATGCCTCCCCCACCCGTATTTGCAGGAGCTCCATGAGCAGCCACATCTGTATTAACCTTGATCCAACCCACCAAAGGAGGATGCCACAAGACCTCAGTTATAGTAGGAGCCAAACTGTATTTGATTGTGACAACCAACAAAATTCCCTACTCTAGTAGTTCAGGATTGGAACTTTAGAAACCTTTAAGTTGTTCCAGAAATTCATTGGTTACTATAAACATACCTAAAGTCACGCTCATAGGTCTTACTTGAACAACGAGGCTCAAATTCCTGAAATCCTGTATCAGTTCCATTTCTCTAACTATCATGGTTGACATGTGTAGAGACTTCCTACTCAAGGCATCAACCACCACATTAGCTTTCCCATGGTGATATTGAAGGTCAAAGTTGTAGTCCTTGAGAAATTCAATCCATCGTCTTTGCCTCATGATCAGTTCCTTCTGGTCAAACATATACTTCAAGCTTTTATTATCGCCGAAGACTTCAAATCTCACCTCATAGAGATGATGCCTCCAAATCTTGAGAGCAAAAAGTGTTAGGTATCAGTGGCTAAAATACACCTAGAAGGGGGGGGGGGTTGAATAGGTGTAGCGGTCAAAGTATCCACTTCTCGCAAACAACATATAATGTTGAAAAACCCTCAATTTAATCAATTAACACAGAAAGAATAATCAATTAACTGCAACTGTTTAATCGATTAAAACAGCTCAGATTGCACAAATAGATTCAGTTTCTTGTACGACAAGCAACTGAGATCGAAGCAAATATACAGAGCTAACAGATATATCAGAGTTACAACAGTACAATATAGAAACAGATTATTACAGCTAATACAACTATACAAATTAATCGATTAAAGCAATAAAGAGAGTAGGGAAAGAAAAGCGTGCAACAAGATTTTTATCCTGGTTCATTTGCGGGTCCACTTGCAAACTA